>NC_134361.1:70192164-70492164 GCF_048569485.1 Anomaloglossus baeobatrachus | reverse complement strand
GCCGCTCATATCTTTTAATCACTTAATTTATTGAAAGTCATGGGTAAGACTAAAGATGGAAGAGAAGATTGGAGCCATTGAAAGAGGAGTGAGTGGAACATAATATTGTTTTTTCTCTTTCAACCCCTTTGTTTAGTATAAGGCTAGGTTCACATTTCCGTTCTTTTAAATCCATCAGATCCGTCAGCAACGGATCAGTCGTTTTTTAGTTGTCAACTGATGCAACGGATGTGTTTTTCACGGGATTCCTTTCACAGGAATCCTGTGGAAAAACTGATCCGTCGCGTCCGTTACATCCGCTATGCGTCCGTTTTTTGAAGGATCAGTCATGATCCGTTTGTGTTTGGGACAGTCAGTGGGTGTGCCAATCGTGTTGGGCATGCTCAGTAGAGCATGACAGAATCCAGCGCTGGATTCCGTCGTAAGACGGATTACGATGGAATCCAGCACCATAGACATATATTACAAGCGTGACGGACTGCGACAGATTCCTGCAAGGTGCGTCAATTTTGACGGCCAGAAAAACGTTACATTCTGCATTATTTCCGCCCGGCGGTCAGTCCAAAAACAACTGACCGCGGCGCAGTGGATGCAACGCAAGGTAATCAGTCGCAATCCGCCACTAATACAAGTCTATGGGACACAACGGAATCCGCTAAACGGATAGCGTTGTTTACCATAGCCGCAGATTGTGACTGATACATTTTAACGGAAGTGTGAACCTAGCCTAACCTGGGGTCTGTGGAGGCATCAGAGGACAATAAATGGCTTTTATCAGCAATTTGATTGGCTTTGAACAGATTTAAAGTATATAAGATTTCCAAGTCAAAGTCGAGCAAACTCGGCAAATCCAATTTCACTCATCTCTACTCATTACGTAGCACAATACTTAGACTTTCAGCTCAACTATCATCCCTAAAAGGCAGCACCTTACTCTGCCAGGTATACTGGCCGATGCTCCATCAGCCAAGCAGCACCTAGTACACTTGAACTTTTGTCATTCACATCATTTGTTCTACACTCAAGCCTAGGCATTCCCTTTCTTTTATATGGTGTATAAAGACAGAGTCCCAAATGAGACCTGAAAGAACCAATTTAGACTACCTTATATTATTTAACACGTTGTACTTGTAACTGATTGATCTGAAAGTACTGTATAAGAAAATGTAATTAAATAATAAATTTACACTTACTTGAGCTTAAATATTTAAGCAGGATTCTCTAAACACAGTACTTCAGAAACATAGCTCTTAAAGATAGTAGGTAATTTTATATCAGTCATGCATTGTCACTATCTTGTTTTACCAAAATATCATAAAATATTTAGGGTGACAAGATGTTCTCAGTGCTACCTTTGAATCCAGAGGGTAGAAGCAATCTTGTCATTTTCAAAGAAAATAATATACTGAAAGAGAACATTTAGGTCTGGAGGGTTTAAAAGTTTAGGGTTAGAGATAGATTGGATTTACTTTTTTATTATATGATTAGATCAGAAACCTATGGAAATATTAGAAGTTGGTAACTAGAGTATCATCCTGTGTGTATATACCATATAGGCATACAGTATATATGCACTGGAGAGCAAAATTAGAGAACAACACACAATTTCCTAAATGTTAAGGTCATTGCGTAGTCCTGTGTGATTATATCCTTACATAAGTAAGTTAGCAGTATTTTAAGCTTATTTCATAAATTGAATTTATTCGAAAGCACATACTTAGAAAATAAATGAGTTAAATGTAAAACAACACTTGTCAAAATTAGAGAACACTTTCAAATACCTGCAAGTTATTGGTGTTAATCTGGCACCTGGCGCTAATTTCCTTAATTATTTGACCAACCCTATTTAACTGGCAGCCTTTCTAGTTTGCACAGACTTTGAAAAAAATGTTGTGCCCTTCCAAAGTGACTGAAACCCACCGGCATGCTAAAGGGGTGACCCTATCAGCTATAGCAAGAGAAGTTGGTCTTTGCAAGTCTGTGAGTTTGAGAATATTGCATCTTTACAACATCACAAACAGTTTCAAGTCCCCCAAGAAGGCTGGTCACCATCAAAAGACAAATGCAATAAAAATTACTATTAGTATTAATATTATAAATGCAAGAGAGGACAGCATAATGCGGAGAATATCCATGGGTAATCGTTTCAACACTGCAGCTCGAATTGCTCACCAGTCAAGCACTGAACAGGATAAGGATCTGTCTTGTCATACAGTGTCATGATGTTTAAGGGCATTTTGACTGAAAACCCACTCTACAATGACGAAACCTTTCATTAGCAGAAAGAATTATAAGGTTAGCTGAGGAGCATGTTGTGTGGATAGAGAAGAAGTGGTCCACAGTTCATTTTAGTGATGGAAGCAAGTTTAATATATTTGGGTCTGATGGGAAACATTCTGTTCATTGACAAACTGGGGATAGACTGAACCCAAAGTGTGTTAAGAAGTCAGTGAAACGTAGTGAAGTGTCATGGTTTGGGGAATGTTTTCTGCAGCAAGAGTTGGATCTCTCATATAGCTACATAGCTGAGTGAATGCAAATGTGTATCAGAAGCTTATTTAACAATACGTGATTCCTTACTTTCATTCATCACTCAATCATCCAGAAATTTTCATGCAGGACATTGCCCCTTGTCACACAGCAAAACGGGCAAACAAAACAGTTCCTTGACACGAAAAGCATTAAAACAATGAAATGGCCAGCCCAGAGTTCTGATCTAAGTGTGTCGCCCGGGGACAAGGGGTACTCAGATCCGGGCCACGGAGTCACTTCTGTGGGTATCACGGTGGCGTGACCCAGTCTGTGATCCCAGGCTCCACAGTAAGAAGGGGATTAGGTAAGGGACATTGTCCATGACGCCACCTGTGGTGTGCGGTGAGGTAACGGAGCACCGCCGCTGCCGGTTAATGGATCCCGGGGATGGTGGTGGGCAGCAAGGTGGTGATTTCCCTCCACAGGTAGGGTGTTGGTGTCCCGGGACCCCGGTGAGGGGGTGCAGGGTGGAAATGGAGACGGTCTGAGAGCTGTGCGTCCGGTTGGACCGGGGATGTTGTTACTCACAGTTCGCTTTGCAAGGAAATTCACACAGAGTCAGGAATTAACCAGAAACTGCCGGATTCCGCAGCCTTCGGTGTGGAGGGTGTTAGTATCCCACACACGGTGCAGCAGCCCCTGTTCTTTCCCTGCAGCCAGGTGCCTCTCTCTCCACTCTCTTCCTCTTTCCTCCTCAGCCGGGAACGGAGAGTCCGCTCCCCTGCAGTGATCCGGGATCTCCTTCCACACCGGCGGGCCACTACCCTGCCCCGGTCACAGAGTCCCTTCCTCACTACCAGCCTGTCCCGGCCCTTTTGGAGCACGCTTCTATAGCAGCCCAGGAGCTACAACTCCGGGCTCCTCTCCTGTCTCTTTCTCCCCACACTCTGCTCCAGCCCCTCCCCTCCTGCTCTGTTTTGCTCTTACACTGGGGGAAGTGGTTTGTCCTGCTGCACTGGTGAGGGATCAGGTTAACAAAGAGGATTAACTCTTTCTGTGACAACCTGGCTTTGCCAGGGCGTCACACACCCCCTTGGTAAAACACAGCCCGTCCTTTGGCTGTCTGGGCACCAACATTTATTGAAACTGAAAAAAAAAAAGAAAAAAATCAACACACTACAATCATACATCTTCCCACATCGGGAGGTACGTTTTCTTAAACTCTAAATATCCTGCCACCCCCCCCCACCTGCTATGCAGATGGCCTTCTCCTGAACTTGAGGACGCTGAACAAGGGTGACAGTCCATAAAACAGTCAACTTTCAACTTGCGGGTAGCCGTCCATGCTCCACTAAAACAGCTGCTGCCGCCACTCCCAGTACGGGGCACGGGTTCCGTGCTCTGCCTCCTGCTCAGGAGCCAGGCCCACTCGGATGCCCTCGGCGCCGGCTACAACCGGCCTCGCTAACTGCCGAGGGCCCCATCGCTCAGTGGCCTGCTCCTCCTCTTTGCAGGTGCACTCCGGCTGCTCTACAGCCGGGACGGGGTACCTGAGAGCGGCCGGCGCCGCATCTGGGGCAGGCTTCCGGTCGGGTGTTGCCTCTGCTGCGGCCGGGCGGATTGCCGGAGCCGACGTCATCACCGTTGCGGCCGGGCGGACTGCCGGAGCCAACATCATCACCGTTGCGGCCGTGCGGACTGCCGGAGCCGGGTGAGATGTCATCAGGGTTGCGGCTACTGCTTGTCCAGGAACGGAATTAGGCAAAGTCCTGGCGTCCCTGCCTTTACAGTCCTGGTCACATGAACTACAGTTCCTTCCTACTGCTCCCCCCTTGGTACTCGGGAGCAGTCCTTCTAGCAACTTTTTAAAGTTTTCCTTTCGCTTCCAGTCCTCCGGAGCATCACTTCCACCCACGTTCTCAGGGGGCGGAGCCTCTTTTTCGCGCCCACCACTCGGAGAAGAAGGCGCTGGGCGGGAGATTTTCACGCCCAAAATGGCGGCAAAGATGGCGACTATCAAAAATTTTGCAGCGTAGCACCGCTGACAGTCCAGATCAAGACGCACTTCCTCCAGGTAACTGGATGGGTAAGGATCCTGTTCAAGACGCCAAAATGTGTCGCCCGGGGACAAGGGGTACTCAGATCCGGGCCACGGAGTCACTTCTGTGGGTATCACGGTGGCGTGACCCAGTCTGTGATCCCAGGCTCCACAGTAAGAAGGGGATTAGGTAAGGGACATTGTCCATGACGCCACCCATGGTGTGCGGTGAGGTAACGGAGCACCGCCGCTGCCGGGTAATGGATCCCAGGGATGGTGGTGGGCAGCAAGGTGGTGATTTCCCTCCACGGGTAGGGTGTTGGTGTCCCGGGACCCTGGTGAGGTGGTGCAGGGTGGAAATGGAGACGGTCTGAGAGCTGTGCGTCCGGTTGGACCGGGGGATGTTGTTACTCACAGTTCGCTTTGCAAGGAAATTCACACAGAGTCAGGAATTAACCAGAAACTGCCGGAGTCCGCAGCCTTCGGTACAGAGGGTGTTAGTGTCCCACACACGGTGCAGCAGCCCCTGTTTTTTCCCTGCAGCCAGGTGCCTCTCTCTCCACTCTCTTCCTCTTTCCTCCTCAGCCGGGAACGGAGAGTTCGTTCCCCTGCAGTGATCTGGGATCTCCTTCCACACCGGCGGGCCACTACCCTGCCCCGGTCACAGAGCCCCTTCCTCACTACCAGCCTGTCCCGGCCCTTTTGGAGCACGCTTCTGTAGCAGCCCGGGAGCTACAACTCCGGGCTCCTCTCCTGTCTCTCTCTCCCCACACTCTGCTCCAGCCCCTCCCCTCCTGCTCTGTTTTGCTCTTACACTGGGGGAGGTGGTTTGTCCTGCTGCACTGGTGTGGGATCAGGTTACCAAGGAGGATTAACTCTTTCTGTGACAACCTGGCTTTGCCAGGGCATCACATAAGCCTAATAGAAAACCTCTGGAAAATCCTTGGTGACAAAAGTTATGGCCAATAAACCCGCAACAGTCAAAGAACTGTGGAAGAGACTGGAAGAATAGTGGCTGAAAATCACTCCAGAGCAGTGTGAGAGACTAGTGATGTCTTGTGGCCACAGATGTGCTGAAGTCATTCAAAGCAAAGGCCTGTACACTTCCTACGGAATGTTGACTGTTCTTACCTTCTGAAAATGTATTTAAAATCTTTCTCTGTGCTTCAGTCAGTGTTGGTCTCTAATTATGACCATCACATTTTGGACAAAATAAAGGTTTTATGTTGATAAACTTTGGATCTTTTGTAATACACTGTTCTTGTGGTATGGTGTACCCCTTACAAAAAACCTTCAAATGTTGATAAACGTAGGCTAAATTATTTCTGAAAAAAATAAAGTGATCATACATTGTTCTCTAATTTTGATCTTCAGTATATATATAATGTATATTTCATTTATTTTGAGGATTTTAGCCAATAAGAAGCTGGTAGCTTACACACAGACCATGTTTCTGGTCCAACATGACAAGGCTTATTCACTTCATAAACTCTCAGCAGACTGCAAAAAAACAAACAAACAGATTTTCCCCGGCACAAAGGTTAAAAAGAAAATTTTGTAATCTCGTAAGGCAAAACTGCTTCTGCATGTTAGGGTAAGTTCACACAGTGCGTTTTTCATGGCGTTTTTGCGCATTTTTCGGGTGCATTTTTGCTCAGCAAACACTGTGACATTGCTTCCCCAGTAAAGTCTATGAGTTTTCATCAGCCAAGCGGCACCTAGTACACTTGCACTTTTGTCATTCACATCTTTTGTCCTACACTCAAGCCTAGGCATTCCCTTTCTTTTATATGCTGTATAGAGACAGAGTCCCAAATGAGACCTGAAAGAACCAATTTAGACTACTTTATATTACAGCGTTTTTTTTAGCTGCATTTTTGTGCTACACTCAAAAACGCAGCATGTCAATTATTTTTGTGTTTTTCACTGCGTTTTCCACCCATTGAGTTCAATGAGATGTTAAAAAATGCAATGAAAAACACAAATTGCAAATATAGCTGCGTTTTAGTGCGTTTCTATGACTAAAAAAGCAGCTATAAACGCAAGGGGTGGGTAGTAAAGTGACATGTACAGGAAGAGGATTCCTTCTGTCAGTAAATACAGAAGCGTGAATCCTCCCGCTACCGTCACCGCTGCTTTCTCCTCCAATCCTGTGCATGTCTGCTGCCGTGCGGCGCCATGTCTGGGCAGGAGGTGGAGGCAGTTGTGAAAACAAAAGTGAACAGTAGAAAAAAAAATGTCATACTCACCTGTCTGCAGACTCCCGGTGCCATGTTTGCTCGCAGCTCCTCTCCCGGTACCGCCGCTCTGGCTGAGTGCAGTCTCCCCGGGCACGTCCGATGGCTGCAGGACCTGGCGGTGGATCACCTGATGCGGTCACCTGAATCATCAGCTGATCGTAAGTCTCGCGGTGACACCGGCACCCGGCCGGCTTAACCTATCAGCAGATGCTGTCAGGAGACTTCATCACTGATTACCGGCAGCTCCTGCAGCGATTGGATGGGATCAGACTCCGCTCCAGGAGCTGCCGGTAATCAGCACATAAGTGAGTATTTTTTATTTTTTTTTGCACTGATGCATCAGCTGATTGCATAAACGGCTTTTATAGAATCAGCTGATGTGGGATGTGATTCAGTCCTTGAACCTGACACATCATCTGATCGGTATGCCTTCCAGCAAACCGATCAGATGATATTGGATCCGGATTGGACGGCGTGGGACCCTTGACCCCGGATTACTGTCGAGGGGGGTTCTTTATTTCAATAAAGATGGGGTCACTAATTGTGTTGTGTTTTATTTCTAATAAAACATCAGGGCAGCTTGAAGAGTTGGATACAGCGCCAGAAGATGGCGCTTCTATGAAAGCACCATTTTCCGGGGTGGCTGCGGACTGCAATTCGCAGCGGGGGTGCCCAGAAAGCATGGGCACCCTGCACTGTGGATTACAATCCATAGCTGCCTAGTTGTACCTGGCTGGACTCAAAAATTGGGCGAAGCCCACCTCATTTTTTTTTTTAAATTATTTCATGAAATTCAGGAAATAATAAAAAAAGGACTTCCCTATATTTTTGGTTCCCAGCCCGTACCTGCCTGCTGTACCTGGCTAGCATACAATAATATGGTGAAGCCCACGTCATTTTTTTTGGGGGGGCAAAAAACTCCTGTATACAGTCCTGGATGGAGGATGCTGAGCCTTGTAGTTCTGCAGCTGCTGTCTGCTCTCCTGCATACACTATTGGATGGAGTATGCTGAGCCTTGTAGTTCTGCTCCCCCTGCCTTTCCCTCCAGCATACAGTCCTCTATGGAGCATGCTGAGCCTTGTAGTTCTGCAGCTGTCTGCTCTCCTGCATACACTAGTGGAGAATGAAGAACATATTGAAAAAG
Organism: Anomaloglossus baeobatrachus; assembly: GCF_048569485.1. NCBI lineage: Eukaryota > Metazoa > Chordata > Amphibia > Anura > Aromobatidae > Anomaloglossus > Anomaloglossus baeobatrachus. The sequence goes on along the minus strand of NC_134361.1, from coordinate 70,484,269 downwards.
GAAATGACATCAGATCTTTTTTTTTTTTTCTTTTTTCAACAATCTTTAATGGCATTGTTCACTGATAAAAAACGCATAAAGATGCAGTGAGAAAAAACGCAGCAAAACACAGCAAAAAACACACCAAATCGCGGTAAAAACGCATGCGTTTTTGCCACGTTTTTTTGCCGCGGGTGCATTTTTTTTCGTTTTTTGCCGCAAAAAAACGCACAAAGACGCAGCATAAAGAAAACGCAATGTGTGAACCTAGCCTTAGATAGTTTCCTCTGGTTAAGAGCAATCTTCAAGTTTGACAACAGATTCTCAATTTGATTAAGGTATTTGTTTTGATTATGTGTGGCGCCCCTGACCCAGTCAGGCGTCACTGAGTACTGCACCCATGCTGGGACAGTACTTCCAGGTAATCCTAAGGACCAGAATGAGGTGTGTATCACAGACACTTAGCAATTAGTTCTCCCACACCAGTAGATGGGACTCTTGGGCAGTCTCCACAGGGGACTGGCTTTCAAATCTTGTCAAGGGGTGTAGCGGAGGGGCTGGGAGCTAGGGTACAGAGGTTGTCAGGAGGAGAGGAGAGTAGAGTTCTGAGGAGAAAGAGAACTAGTCTGGTATTGGTGAGCGGTAGTCGCGAGGGAGACACGCACGCGGCCACTAGTCAGACACTGCACGAGGTAGTAGCCGTTAGCAGGGGAGAACGGTCACCTGTTCAGTTAGTACGGAGCTGCCGGTGACTAGGCACATACGGAGTACAGGTCCATAGAGCAGACTCCAGTTTAATGGCCTGCTAAACCTGCCGGTGAGGGGAACTACATGTAACTAACCAACCACACAGAGTCCGAGCCTCAGCAGCAAAACAGGGACCCATAAGGGGACAGAGCCTGGAGCCATCTCACATGGTCCACGCTGCCGGAAAACGGGCCGAACACAGGGGAGAAAAGGCAGTGGAGACTCCCTGGATAGACCCCCATGGTACTCCACGTCAGGGGGTTATCCGAACACAGAGTGCTAGGAAGGTGAGCTAACAGGTTACCCTCAGACTGGTCCAAATGAGCCCTGGACTTACCTGGTTTATCAATGCCTGGATCAGCTAACCATTACAACTGAAGTGAGTAAAAACCTGGTGAAAGACTTTTTGGACTCAGCCTGTATTATTCCGAGACCCGCTATCCTGCTTACCCGAGCCCCTGTGGCCTGCCTCACTCACGGGAGGCTACATCATCTGGCTGCAGACTCCATCAGCCCCAGACACTCAGAAAACCTGCAGCGGTGGTCATACACATCCCTGACCGCAAGCCGTGAGTGGCGTCACAACCTATAAAAACTGACTTACCTGTTTGCCATATTAGAGAAGCCCTGTGGCGTCCCTGAACAGGATCAGCACTCCTGGGGCATCACATATGCACTCCAATACTATTGCATTTTTCCCCTTAGATCATTCAAGTGTTGCTTGAGCAGCATGCTTTAGGTCATTATCTTGTTGGAAAAAGAACCTCCATTTAAGTATCAAATCCCTGATCGATTGAAGCATGTTTTGCTTAAGAATATCCCTTTGTTTTACACAATCCATCTTCCTCTCCACTCAGACTAATTTCCATGTTTCTTCTGCAAAAAAACATTCCCACAACATGATGCTGCCACCACTGTTTCACTGTAGGGATGGTGTTCTTGGGGTGATGAGCTGTGTTGGTTTGGCACCCAATAGCATTTACCTTAATGACTAAAAAGTTAAATTTTGCTCTCATCTGACCACAGCACTTCCTCCATACTTTTAAGAAGTTTCCTACATGTCTATTGGCAAGCTCAAAATGAGGTTATATAATGCCCTTAATTTGTTTTGGTAAAACCCCCCAATATACTTGTATCACTTTGGAATAAATCACTACCCCCCTCTTATAACCTAGAGCACCAAGAAATGAGCAAATATGTAGACCACCAACATTAGTGACATTACCTCCTCCACACCCTCTTAATTTTCTGTTGTCCAAGCGTGAGTGCTTGTTATATTCCGGAAAAGTACTATATATGTCCAAAATACTGTAAGTGCACAAATGCACTTTAAATTGGCAATATAATAAATGGGTTTACACAAGTGACTACTGCAGCCAATCACTGGCTTGAGCTGGCCTGGAAAGCTACTCATTGGCTGCAGAGGTCACATTTTTATAAGTTGTAAGAGGGTAAGAAGTGGTCAGAAAGGGAAATTAGAAAATTAGAGCTGCAATAGAATGGCTGAAAATGAATCAATGAGTCATGTTTTTAATTTTTTTATTTTATATAGAATTTTATTATCATGCAGTTGCCGTCTTCACATACACTGTTCATTTTTATGCCAACTCCTTTAATATGTCAAAGCCTCATCCTACAGTAGTTCTCCAGGGCAAAGAATTAGGAAGAAAGAAAAAAAAACCTCACAAAGTGAAAAAGCTGTACTCGCTCTCTTACTGTTTCATTTGAGTTGTAATCCCTGTTATATGATTGTACAATATTTACTCTTGGAAGGATTCAATTATATAATTTATCTTATTTCTATAGTGTTTAGATTAGATTTTTTATTTTCAGGCTATTTCAGTTAGCTCTAAGGAATTGCCCTCTCTCTGAACAAATCTAAAGTCTGGATCTGCAGAGATGACTTTGACAAATGACAATTCACAGTCGTGAACGAAGTGAGTAGGAGGTCACATTCTGGCCAATCAGAGGTCAGCTTATAAGAGAAGTTGTTAAATTATGTATTCTAAGAAGACAGAGCCCTTAATTAATATTGATTAAAAAGCTTTTCAATTAAAATACACAGATGAAATTGTAGAGAATCACGGTATAAATTAACTGAACACAATACATTTCTATTGTGGGAGAATATACTTATTACATCATTCTAACATACTGAATTTTGGATAAACAATTTATGAGTATTTTGATGACAGATACAGTAGATATGGTACATTTTCCTAGTAAAGATAATTTTAGCACAAAAATCATAAAATTTAGATATGAGTGAATATATTTCAGAGGAATATGATTCTACTTGAATTTTACAAAAAAAGTAATTTCTCAAAATCAAGAGTTTTTGAAATCCGCTCAGTCCCAAATTCAACAAAATAGTAGCTCTGATCATCATTATTCTGAACCATAATTGGTCACCAAAGGTTTAAAAAAAGTCTGATCCTCTTTGTATCTTTGCTAGCCCAAAATTCCCATCTCTGCCCAGGTAAAAATACATGTCATAACATTATGACTTCATGACTAGAGATGGGCGAGCGCTAAAATGCTTAGGTGCTTGTTACTCAACTCGAGCAGGTCAGACGCTCTTGTGGTGCCCCTGAGGCTTCAGTCACCAGAAAGTACTGCACCTCACCAGAGGTGTAGTATTCATCTTGGGTAAGGAGAAGGTCATTGCCAGTAAACCACCACTATCTACCACAACACACAGTCAGATGCCCTCTCACTGGGACTGGGCAAGGGTAGAGACTTGGGGGGTGGCCATCACTAATTCAGTGGACCCTCTGCTTACTAGTTCAGGATCCCAGGGGGGGAGAAGCTACACAACGGGGAGCAAAGGTGACACACACACACTCAGACAGTTAGATGCTGACACGAGATAGTGCCAGAAACGGAACAAGGGAGACATGGGGAGAACAAGGTTGCTGAGGGGAGAGCTGCGCCATAGCTCCCTCAGGACAGAGCGCACAGAGCAGGGTGCGGAGCCCTAGCCTTTCGAGCACTGCAAGTCCTGCCAGCAGAATCTGCCGGGCAGAAGACTTCAAGTTTTCTGGCTCACACCAAGTGCCCTGGGCACAGCAGCATATAGAGCCAGGAGTCATGACAACAGAGCAGCACCAATAACGGACTCATGCTGCCTGCTATATGGGACAAGAACGGAGTCCATTCAAGGACTCGGGTCCCCGAGTGGCTATAGGACGCAGGGACTCACAGAACACAGAGCATGGAGGAAGGACTCACAGGAAGAAATACCATTTCTGGCCTCCAAACTATCCGAGATTGTCTGGGGTCCATCACAGCGGTGTCCAGCAGTCCAAAGGCAGTGACATATCAGTGAGTAAAGAACTTTAACTGCAACCGATGTGTCATCCAGTCCTTCCGCCTGCTCCTTTATAAGAGTGGACTACTACCACCAACCTCCCTGTGGGCCTGAGCTCTGCCTGTGGAGAGATGTACCAACTTATCTGCACTACCATCTGCCCTCAGAGGAAACCTCTTGCAGCAGTGGCTCCTATTTTAGCTGCACAAACCACAAGTGGCATTACGAATAACTACCATCCCTATCATCATCCCCCTTTATTGACACCGCCAGGGTCACGGAACCGGGGTATGCCGCTGTGACATCTCAAACCTCCGCACCGGCCCGATGACAAGTACCCTTGGGACTCCGTGGGTGCGTCACTCTGATAGGGCTCAACTTGATTAACAAGTATAATGGAAGTCAATGATTGGGCAGTTCGGCTCTCCATCCACATACAGCCAGCCATAAACAGCATTTCTGGAGGGAGGGAGTTTTTTTTGTTTTTTGACACAATACATCCAAAAATGTTGTTTTATCCCCCAGTGAGAGCCATTCAGAGACTGCAAGTGGCTCTCCCTTTGGTGTCTGCTCACATCATGTGAAGTAAGCCTGTACGTTGTATTAGTTGTTTCACGGACAACACACCTGAGCACCTGCGATACACGGCTGAGCATTTCGAGTACTGAAGCACCCCATTGCTCAATCGAGTATTGACCAATGGCAAGCACGTTCGCCAAACATTATTCGTGACCTTTCATGTGCTTGTATAAAACACTCCTTTATTAGAGCTCGAAGAACTGGCCTAATGTGAGAAGTCCAAGCACTGAGTTGCATTGATGAGAAATGCGACAACGACCAGACGATTGATGGTTAGGAGTGGAAGGGATAGAGAGGTGAGTAGTGAGGTGAGTGGAAGATTTATTACATTTTTTACATCTTAGGGTTTTTTTGCTATGGGGTCTAGAAAAACTTCAAAATCTAAGTACGGACAATGATTGTGTTGATAAAAATTTCTCTGCAAATCAAATTTCCTGCTAAAATCCATATGAACAGGAAAATTCACATTTTTTCTTGATCTGTTCATCTCTTATAAAAAGTATTCATAGCACATTACAAATATGATTACTTTTATTCAACTCTTTGGCTCCAATGCAAAATCGGTAAAGCCTCACAACTATTAATCATCATAACTTACATAATGGCTTTTTATTTGGGGCAGAATGACCTTTTGTACTATTTCAGGTTAAAGGTGATTGACTGCTCCCTCTTTAGTAGAGTCAATGGCTTTCATACATTTTTGATAATAACAATATTGAAGCAGGGGATTAATATGATGTTAGTAGCAGCTGGTTTTGGTGGATTGTTGAACTCCAATTATTTAATTACAAATTAGAAAAGCATTGGGAGTTATTATGACATCAAGAAGAAACAAATGAGCATCTAAAGACTGAGGACTGCATATCCCATCTTATAATGGAATATCTTTAGTTTTAAACTCCATATAAAAAAGGCATAACAAATTCACAGTTTAAAAACATTTCAAAAAACACCAATACGTAAAATGTCAAGTCCATGTCGTAAGAGTTTGACAGAAAGAACGACCTACCTTGTGCCGTAAGAGCAAAGCTTACAAGGAAAAAATGCAAGGTAAATAAAAGATGCTCAGTCAGTTCAAAAAGTTCTTATATTGATGTATCGAAGACAATATAGCATGAGAAAGAAAATTGTTAAAGTGTTAAGAATAACAACTAACAATAGAGAACAATGTCCATTAAGTTTTCTATGGAAAAGATGCATATACCAAAGGAAGGAAATAAACATAGCATATTTAAGCCAATACAAAATATCCTGAAACAAAGAAGTAAACCATGGAGAGAAGAAAGGTATCCATAATAATACTTGATCCTTTACTTCTTTTTCATTTGAAAGCACTGTAGCTGTGTATGGCTGGAACTTTTATACCAATTTAAAGAGATTGTCCACTAGTTAGACAATCCTTTCATCATCCCAACAATTCTACAACACTCAAACTCATCTCCAGTAATGGTGCCAATCCAGCGGTGGTGGCACTATTTCTCCCAGGGATTCCATTACCTTGTTAAGTCACATGATCCCTGCGGCCAATCACTGCAGATCTCACCTTCTTCTGAAAAATTAGGAAATCTAGAAGTGAGAGAGCAGCAGCAGCTTTCACTTCCTCCAGATGTAAGTTACATCCAAAGGATAGGAGAGCGAAGCCTGCAATGATTGGCTGCAGGGATCATGATACTTAACAATGTCACACATACCCCAGGAGAAGCAGTGTTGACACTATTGGAACAGCACCAGCACTGGGGGTAAATAAAGGTGTAGTTGGTTTGTTGGGGAAAACAGAGATGAAGAATGGGTTACTTGAGTAAAATACACCCATTTAAGCAGTGCACACCTACTCTTGTTATTTGTGTTTTAATTTTTTGCCCCCCTTTTTCTATTTAAGCACTAGTGATAAGAGGTGAATACAATTGATGTGAGTGCCACCAAAACAGGAGCAGAAGAGCTGTAATCCGTTTCATACTCTGCCGAAAACTTCATCAGAACTGAAAACGAGACTGTGGACAAAAAAAGCTCAATAGAGTCTTAACTGGTAAACAGCATAAGAGGGGTTAATGAAAAAACTCAATCATAGGGGTTGTTTCAGTCACAACTCCTATATTAGCATAGTCACAGGATGAACCAGCTGCAGCCTTGAAGAAATCAGTATTAGTAATATGCAGGAAAGATGGGTATCATGTCACGATTATCACCAAAGTCCAGAAGGCAGATAGGGTTAATCCATGTCTTTTTACTTAACAGGAGAAGATACATGTCAATGCGTTTCAAGGGACTCAGCCCTCTTCCTCAGGACTATTATCATACAGCTTATCCGGTCATTTGATATATGTCCTGAGGAAGAGGGCTAAGTCCCTTGAAACGCGTTGACCTGTATCTTCTCCTGTTAAAGATTATCCTGTCATTTCATATATGTCTTGAGGAAGAGGGCTCAGTCACTTGAAATGTGTTGACCTGTATCTTCTCCTGTTATGGTTAATCCATGTCTTTTTATTTAACAGGAGAAGATACAGGTCAACACATTTCAAGGGACTCAGCCCTCTTCCTCAAGACATATATGAAATGACAGGATAATCTTTAACAGGAGAAGATACAGGTCAACGCGTTTCAAGGGACTTAGCCCTCTTCCTCAGGACATATATCAAATGACCGGAAAAGCTGTATGATATATGTCCTGAGGAAGAGGGCTGAGTCCCTTGAAACGCATTGACATGTATCTTCTCCTGTTAAAGATTATCCTGTCATTTCATATATGTCTTGAGGAAGAGGGCTGAGTCCCTTGAAATGTGTTGACCTGTATCTTCTCCTGTTAAATAAAAAGACATGGATTAACCCTATCTGCCTCCTGGACTGTGGTGATAATCGCGGCATGATACCCGTCTTTCCTGCATACTACTAATACCGGTAACTCCATCAGAACATAGGCTACTTCTAGCATGTGACCTGTTGGAGATAGCACTCACAGTGTATGTTAGATGCCACAATAAACATCTCTGCATCGCGCTGTCCAGTACCCACTGCTATTAATCATAGAAGAGGAGATAATGGCCATGGTATACAGGGAGCCTGAAGTAGGTGGGTATACTTTTTTTTTATTACAACGAGGAAAAATAAAATTGATGTCTGAGATATTTAACCTCTTTTTAGGTCAGTTTTTGCTGCTGATTCTAAATGTGTCCTTATTTTTTGTCCATCGGCTCTAATTAATCAGATGTTATATACCGTATGTATATGCATACAAGCAATCGAACACTAGGACTGATGTCTACTTAACATTATTATTTTGCCTTTTAATTATTAAAACAAATTTATACATGTAGATTTATTTAATTTATGAAGAATTTACATCACAGAATAAGAATTAAACGTATACAAAATTGTCATTGATACACTGTTCATTTACTAAGATACCTCGCAAAAGCGGCGCTTTAAAGATTTCTTGTGGTGACTAGCACCAGGGAAATCACTTTGAATAAACCAGCAATGATCCGCCATCATGAGGCAATCCCAGTGTCCTTAGTATCTTTATTCGATAGGTATTAAATCTTGGTGGAATCTTTCCCATTCAATTGGCTGTGAAGATAATACACCTTAGGGTGCAGTCACATCTGCGTATAAAATCTTCAGTGCAATTATCTGCATTATAGTTTCCAAGAAAGTTCTATACAACCATAGTGAAAGTAGACCATGCATCTGCCACAACATCGTTCAATGAATCTCTAAAATATGAATCTTTTATGATTCCTCTGATTTAAGGACTGTCAAAAATACTCACGTTTAGCTTCTCCATGGTCAGCGCTGAACATTTTCTGCAGATATACTCGAGCATCTTTCCTCTTTGTTTAAAGTGATCTTACTCCTGTCAACCAAAGTTTCTGCAATTACATTCCTCTCTTGTACTACCCATGTGTTCAGAGGCCACCGTTTTTCACCCAGTGCTCATATTTTGATCTACTATCCCAGAGACAGATAAAAATAAGTATAACTTATGTATCTACACTGCCGTGATAAGATAATATTCCTCATCTTTAAATCCACGCAGATTAGCCACTGGTGATCTTGGTATTATATTTTCTGTAGGACTAGAGTAATTGTATTTTGCACCTTAGTCATATTAGTTTAGTGACCTATTGACATTGATCCATCTAAAAATCCCAAAATCATGTGGGCACAACTGTACATTATCTCAAAAGCTGGAGCTGCTACAAAAACGTTACTGACATATTCTGATTTAGTGGACTGAATATATCTAAAATCAATTCCAATACTTGAGGCACCAAACTTTTTTTAATTGTTGTCTAGTGTTATGTGGCTGTGGGGGCTATCAAATGAGGCACTGTGTTGGGACAAGTAAATGAGGGGCTGTGTGTGAAACTCAAATAAGGGGCTATGGGGAACATCAAATGAGGGGCTGTGGAGAATTTTAAATGAGTTGCTATGGGGAACATTAAATAAGGGGGCTGTGGGAAACGTCAAATGAGGTACTGTGTGGGAACATCAAATGAGGGGCTGTGCCGATACATTAAATGATAGGTAGTGAAAGGGAATCACATAAGGGACTTTGGGAGACATCACATGAGTGGCTGTGGGGGACATTAGGGTATATGAGGGGCTGTGGTGGGTGACCATACTGTATATGGGGCTATGGAGGACAATCTCTGTTAAGTCACACCCTTAAAACACACTAATTATTTACTTTTGCTCGTATTTTTGGGTGAAAAAGGTAACACTTCTAGCGAAAGTGTCATTAGAGCTTATAACTCGACCTATCAGAAGGGGTAGGTTTTAGGGGTTCTGTTACCTTAGTCTCTGACTCACTTCTTTGCTTTGAGGTGGGAGGGCACCATTGGCTCCATCTGCATAGGGCACCAAAATATCTTATCCTTTCCTTGCTATTTAGAATTTCCAGGTCTTCAAGAGACGTTTACTGTTAGGGTACACTCACATGAGCATATGACTCACATGAGTGCACTGGGAGAAAATCTCGCATTGCACTCGGCTCCATGTAAGACAATGCTGCAGCTCACATCTGCACGTTTTTCTTCAACCCTAATTGGACTAAGGAAAAAATTGCAGCATGCTGCGATTGTCAGCAAGTCTTGGATCACTCGCACCCATACAAGTCTATGAGTGACTTGTGTGTGAGTGAAGCATCAGACTGCACTCGGATGATATCCGAGTGCAGTGTGATAATTGCATCAGCTGACAATGGAGAAGATGGAGAGATTAGTCCCTATCCTCAGCAGAGCTCCTGCCCTCTCCTTTGCAGCTGTGATCTGATCGCAGGATAGGATCACAGTTGCATAACACTCGGCTCATGCTGGCAGCACATTGGGAGCCGAGGGTCATTAGCATATCACATCCAATGCACTCCCATCGGATGCCATGCACTAGTGTGACTACAGCCTTATAGTAAGAGTCAGGGTGAGGCAGCAGGATTTTTTTTCACACACATACAGCATGATGGTGCTCACAACTCTTTTTTCCTCTTTTCAATTTGTGTTTTTCTCAACTAAATTATTATATTTAATAATTGCTTTATTAAAACTTAAAAGCTGAAAAAACCAAAACAATAAGAAATGTATATTTATTTGTTTTCAGTTGTAATGGTCAATCTTTACAATGCCTTCATCGTTATTTTACTATAGAATAGCATGGCGGAGTTTGAAACTTGAATTATGACTCAGAGTCATTTTTGTATTTGACTAGATTCATACAAAAAACCTGATAATATTTGAGCATTTCTATTAAATTTCCTATTTACACCATGTATTTGATTAAATCATTCCCTCTGTGCTATTGCTCTTATTATTACAGCCAGCCGCCATGCTTTTGTAAAAATGTAATTTTAAAAGTAGAGTGTGTCTCAAAAATAATTGAAATATGAGGTTAGTACCACTCATTTCAAATAGGCAATGGATTTGTCTTTTATCTTGTCTGTATATTGTGTCCTGTAATATTGCTGTAGTTGATGTAGTACAAAAGGTCAGACATCTGTACTTTTAATAGTATTAAAATATTACAAAAAGTTTGCCAGGAACCAAGGCCAAATTAAGCTAATGTGTCTATTATACCATCGCAGAGTCACCCGCTGATCTCGACTTACAAGGTGGTTGAACTGTGCGTTGTGCATTCTGCTTCAAAAGTATATTAAAGACAGTGTTGGAGTAATTTCACTTCCATTATATGGATAAATGCATTAGAACACTGACATATTACACCGACCGGTTTTCAAGGCAACATATTCAAAATCCATAGTAATCAATATAGAAATGGTCCCAAATCTATAGGCAATAATATGGAGTTTGTTCTATATTTGCAGCTACAATCTCTGATACTCTTATGAAAAAATTACTAGAATTTTTGCCAACTTGTCCAGTGTAAAACATCAATGTTGTATGAGAGAATTTGTCTCCTACCATTAAAAAACAACTTTTATTATACTCACCTGCAGGGCAGTTGGGTCCGATGAGTGTCGCAGGTCTCGGTCTGGCGCCTCCTATCTTCTTGTGATCGCCGTTCTCCTTCCCAGCTCCAGGTGGATGACGCATCCTAGGTCTTCCACATAGAGACCTCCATTGCACTCCTGTGCACGTGCAGTTTATTCTACCCTGCCGAGGGCAGATCAAAGTATTGTAGTACGCATGCATGGGTGTTCTTTGACCTGTCCCAACGCCTGCACATTACAGTACTTTGCTCTGCCGTCAGCAGGGCAGAGAGAATTGTGCGTGCGCAAGAGCGCATGTGGATGACGTGTAGATGATGTAGGACGTGTCATCCACATGGAGCTGGGAAAGAGGACTGTGATGGAAGAAAGAGAAGATGCACCAGAACGAGACCAGGGATGCCCATCAGACCTGACTGCCCCACAGATGAGTATAATAAAAGCTGTTTTTTATGCAATACAGAGTGGCCTGGGCACTTACAGTAGAAACCAAAAGTTTGCATACACTATCTACAAAGACACATCTGCAGGTTTTTCTAACTATTTGACATGAAATCACAATAAACCTTTCCAATCTTAGGTCAATTAAGAACCAAAATTATTCATATTTGCCAAATGCAAGAATGATGAGAGAGAGAATGTTTTACGATATTTTTATTACTTTCTGGAAAGTCAAAAGTTTACATACATTTCATTAGTATTTGGTTCCATTGTCCTTAAAACTGTATGACTTGGGTCAAATGAGGAGCAACATTGTTTTCAAGAAGACTACTTAAAGGGAACCTATCACCACGTTTTTCCCTTATGAACTGTGGCCACCACCACTGAGCCCTTATACTGTATGCAGCATTATAGAATACTGTATATAAGAGCCCAGGCTGCTCTGTAGAACATAAAAAGTCTTTATAATACTAACTTAGGGGCAGTCCGGTCTAATGGTGTTGCTGCTCTCGGTCCGGCGCCTCCTCCATCTTGTGGGATCGCCAGGGCCGCCATCAGGGCATTACTACTGTGCTTGGTATAGGGGGCCCGGTGAAGAGAGGATGCCCGGCCAGGCTTGGGATAAATACTTATCTTTAGACTCAGGCAGGACGAGCACCTCCTCTTCACTGGGCCCCAGTCACAGGAGCAGCAGCAGCAAGGGAACCCCACAGTGTCGCTTCACTACCAGACATGACTAATTTGCATGCAAAGGGGCAAAGCATGCAAATTAGCAATGTGCTGTAGTGGAGGCAGGGTCATTGGAGCAGAGCAGGGTGCGTCATCGCTGGATCGTGCAGTAGGAGGTGAGGTCATCACTCTGAGACCTCATTACACTCCTGCAACAGCGGCTGAGGGGGCGAGGACGCTGCAGCCAGCGGGACAGGTAAGCGCTGTGAGCTGAAGAATTGCTGATCTCTGCCCGGGGCCCGCGCTGATCTCTGCCCGGGGTAAGGGGGGGCGATGATCTCTGCACGGGGCCCACTGATCTCTGCCCGGGGGGGCAGCACTGATCTCTGCACGGGGCCCACTGATCTCTGCCGGGGAAGGGGTCAGCGTTGATCTCTACCCCCGGCCCGCGCTGATCTCTGCCCGGGGGAAGGGGGGGTGCTGATCTCTGCACGGGGCCCACTGATCTCTGCCCAGGGAAGGGGGGCGGCGCTGATCTTTGCCCAGGGCCCACTGATCTTTGCTGAAGGCGGGGGGGCGCTGATCTCTACCCATGGCCGCCTGCCGACCTCAGCCCCTGGCTTGCTTCAGTGTTGTGAATGTCAGTTATGCTTTGGCTGCTAGGAGGCTCCCTCTTGTAGCCAGGAATGGTTTGGACATATACCAGGTGTGTTGAGCAATGGGTGTTTCCATTGCTAACTCTCTGCTTATTTAAATCCTGGTCTGATAGCAGGCTATGCCGGATGTCAGTTGTTCTTTGTTCACCAGCCTGCTTCATTCTGCTCCACACCACATCTACCTCAGATAAGTGCTTGCTCTTTATTTGTTGTTTGGTTCTTTTACTCTTATCTGAGTTTGTCATTTGCTTTGGTTGTTTTCAATTTATTTGCATGCAGAGATCTTCCCTTTCAGTTGCTTAGCTGGGAAACTCCCTGCAGTTATGTTTGGAGTATAGCTCCTTTATGTCCATGTGTTTGTGGCTTTTTGAATTTTTTAATGATTCTTGTTTTCTGTTCATTGGTATGACAAGAACGCCTGGTATAGGACAGAGTGCAGATTGTGCAATCTGAGGGCCTTTTTGTACTATCAGGAATTTGGAATTTTTCAGGGTTTTTCTCTGGCCACCATCAGCCCCTTTCCTGTCCTTTCCTATTTTAGTCAGTGGGGGCCTCACCTTTTGCTAATCCTATCATCTATCTGTGTATTGTGTTTTCCTATATCACCATAGTCTTTGAATGTGGGGGGGTTGCTATACCTTTGCAGTCTATTTCTGAGGCAGAGAGCTATTCATCCTTCCTTCCTTTAGGATAGCTAGTTCTCTGGCTGGGTTCGCGGTACACAGGATGTTAGTTCACCCCTCGGCTACTTCTAGTGTTGATGGTAAATAAGGGGATGGCGGCCAGATTAGTTGCCAATGCTCTTGTCACCTTTTACCAATGATTTGTGGTGGTCTTCCATGGTTCTGGATCATAACACTTCAGCTAGATCAGGGGTGGGGGACCTCTGGCCTGTGGTCTTCTGGCCTCTCTGCTGTGAGCCTCCTGGCCTCTCTGCTGTGAGCTTCCTGGCCTCTCTGCTGTGATCCTCTTGGCCTCTCTGCTGTGAGCCTCTTGGCCTCTCTATTGTGAGCCTCCCTCTGCTGTGAGCCTCCTGGCCTCTCTGCTTTGAGCCTCCCTGTGCTATCTTCCTTTATTGCAAGTTGGGGGCGCAGCCCTCCTTATACTGAGGCTGAACAACTAACTGCTTCCCACTTTGCTGTGTATTTAATCTGGGACCCAGCTGACCACTTCTTACCATTCACATTGGAGTTTTTGATAGACACAAGTCAGGTATGTATAATGGTTTCAACTTTAGTTGATTAGGGACTGTCCCAGATGGGTACACCGTGATGAGGTGGGACAGCTTCTTACCTTTTTGCAAAAATGTATATACTAAGTACCCTGTTATTAAACACTTGCACTTTATTTATTTATAGTCAGGGTATTTTTCATACAATTTTTCTCCTTGGTTTTTTTCTAGTCTTGAGGCTGCAATTCACATGCTTGTAATGTTGCATGTTTATTGAACATTTGTTACAGCTCAGTTTTTTGGTGTTTTTTGTCTGCTATCTTGCTTTATTGCAAGTTGGGGGCGCAGCCCTCCTTATACTGAGGCTGAACAACTAACTGCTTCCCACTTTGCTGTGTATTTAATCTGGGACCCAGCTGACCACTTCTTACCATTCACATTGGAGTTTTTGATAGACACAAGTCAGGTATGTATAATGGTTTTAACTTTAGTTGGTTAGGGACTGTCCCAGGTGGGTACACCGTGACGAGGTGGGACAGCTTCTTACCTTTTTGCAAAAATGTATATACTAAGTACCCTTTTATTAAGCACTTGCACTTTATTTATTTATAGTCAGGGTATTTTTCATACAATTTTTCTCCTTGGTTTATTTTTGAGCCTCCCTCTGCTGTGAGCCTCCTGCCTATCTGCTGTGAGCCTCCTGCCTCTCTGCTGTGAGCCTCCTGCCTCTCTGCTGTGAACCTCCTGCCACCCTCGCAGTGCTGTGTGACTGTAGGAGGTTTGATGGGTGGGGGGCAGAGCTGGGGTGGAGCCTGGGCGGAGTCCCAAGGGGCCCCCAAAATTTTGGGACCCCCAAAATTATGGGGCCCTGAAATTCCTAGTGGCGGCCCTGGGGATCGCCGTCCTCTTGCCCAGATCCATGTGTATGACGTGTCCTGCATTACTCACAGAGAGGCCTCCATTGTGCTCCTGTGCAGACGGACTTAGATTTGCAGGCTGACAGTGAGGGTATGACTCTTGCAGTCTCGTATCACATCACCCCGCACCGGACGGTCTCCGGACAGGAGCGCATCACCTGCATGGAAACATATGCAGCAGACCCCTAGCTAGTGTGTGTCCTCTCATGCAGTTAAAAAACTTACCGTGTATGGGAAGCTGAGACCCAGGCTATATATGCGTATAATGTGGACTGGCTTGGGTGGGGCTGGGTTCACAAACGAAAGACTACAAATTAATCAAGAAAAACCATACACGGTAATTTTTTTAACTGCATGAGAGGAAACACACAAGCTAGGGACCCCAACGTAGAGAAATACTTTGGCGTAGTGTTGGGGCTCTGTTGCATTGATCAATTCAATAGCTAAATTTCTCTTTATTAATATGTTCATGGCAGTAATGCAGATTCCATTTTTCATACCTTCATTCTTACATATAGCTATTGGATTTTTCATGTCAGTATTCACACAGCAGTTTCTGCTTTTCATATATTCCCTTACATAGTCACTGGTGTGCATACCTTCTCTCCATATAGTGTAGATTTTCGAGGTGACATGCAGTGAGATATGCAGCCTGAGCCTGCCACTGCCCTACAGATGTCATGCCATGATCACCACTCCTCTCCTGTCAGCCTGGTGTCTGTTTCTCCCATCAGTGACCACAGCGCAGAGCAGGGAAGATTTGTTAGAAGCGGAAGCCCGATCTGAGCACACGCGGCGGTGGGGGGTCAGGGGGGAGAGTGGCTGAGAAAGGGGAAGAGCAGCGCAGTGAGGGGGTGAGCAGCGGGGTAGGTGATGAACAGTAGGGTCTAAGCGGCATGGTGAGGGTGGTGAGCAGTGGGGGGTGAGCGGCGGTGTGGGGGGGTGATACCAGTAAGGTTGAGACTAAGGGCCACTTTGAGCCAGAAACCAATTACCTCTACCTGCCTTGTATCAGTTTATATTTTTTATCCACCTACCTTCTTATTTTTATGCCTTTTTGCATTGAATAACATTGACATTTTTTATGGATTTGTGCTGGTACTAGTTCTAATTTTGGTTTGTCGATGAAGCTGCTCTGCACCATGCACTTACCGTGCGCTTTATCAGGTGAGCTGAAATGCTATTTTTTACAACAACAGATGGTATCCCATGCAGGGTAGCTTTTATAATACAGGCTTATAGCATCAGATACAGAAAACACATGTGAGACATGTTATTCAGCAAGTCCATTCAGAACTTATCTTGTTGTCCAGTGCTGACTCAATGGAGTTTGATTTAATCCATTCCATTAGAGTTGTATTTCTAAGAGTACCTCTACTTTCTTGTTCCCTCCAACCCTCATATTGTGCAAGTTGCTGTTTTCCCACCTTCCCCATGGGTGACTTCCTTCCGGACTCAATACTCTTCCTGCATTCATGGCACACTAGTTCTGTAAGTTGGGTGTACTCTAGTGAACAAGGGCATTCCTGCAACTCCATCAGGTCCTAGTCTATTGCTTTGTTACACTTTCCTCGAGTTAGTCTGTCCTAACAGGCCATCGTAATTGAGGGAATTACCTGTGATTTCTAGGACCCTTTGGTTTTAACGATGGAGTCCCTTCATTCAGTTAGCCATCAAACACCTCTTGATAGCGAAATCTAGATGTAGTGCCCATGTCAGCATCCTCACACTCTCCTGGTTTCCTCCCCTAGCCAGATTGCCGATTGCCTCACCTGTCCAGGTGTCCTGCAGCAGGGATCTCATCTCCATCCCATGCTGCAGCCCCACGGAGTGTTTGAACTTATGACAGACTCCAGGCCTCGGCCCGTAGGGCACGCTCGTGGCCACGCCCCCTTTTTTAAAGGGCTAGCATTCTCCTAACCCAGAAGTGCCTCCCAGCTGGGAGGTTGCAGGTATTTAAGGCAAGTTTTGCCTTTTGAGAGTTGCCTGGGCAATGAGTTAGAGTTAGACTCATTGCTGAAGTCAGGTTCCCTAGCACTGTGCTGCTGCTGCTGTCTCTTTGTGCTCACTCTGTTTTTTACACCTGTTTGTGTGACGCCCTGGGCAAGCCAGGGGTCACAGGTCGTAACACCACCACACCCTACACCCCAGTTAGGAACACCCAAGCTACCAAAATCCTTGTTGCCTTCCTCCAGGGGCTGATGTTCACACCAGGGGGTGGGCCAGGTGGTTGGCTCCGCCCACCGAGGAGTTCACAGCCCTGGAGGCGGGAAGAACCAGGCAGTTTAGCTCAGGCAGAGCTTGAGTGGAGAACAGTTTAGGAGAGTGAAGAGTAAACAGTGCAGGGAGGAAAGTGAAGTGAAGTGGAAGGAAGTAGTAGTAAAGCTAAAGAGAAAAGCTGAAGTGACAGTAGTAAAGCCTGAAGTTGGTCCGGGTGTGTGCCCCAGACTGTGACAGCAAGGTCTGCAGACGGTGGTGATAGTCCGCAGGGGTGACTGCTCGGAGGTTGCTGGAAGGACCGAGGACGGGTAGTGGCCCGGCGGTCTGGAGCAGTATACGAAGAACAGTCAGCACCAGGGCAGGGGCCTTTCGGATCCCGGCAAGGCTAGAAGTCGCCATAATTTGCCAAATCCGTCACTGAAGGGGACGTCTGTCGCCAAACAACCAAGTCCCGATTGAAGGCAACAGTCTGACCGTTACAGAGAGACACCGCCACCGCCAGGGCACCAGTTTCTCAGGGCCAGCGCCTGCGGGCAAAGTAGGGCTCCTCCGGCCCATATCCAAGCCGGGGAGCGGGTTACCGGTGGGAACCCATCGCAACCATCATCCACTTAGGTGCAGGACAGAGGGACCGTCACCGTCACCTACTGGGGAAAGCAAGTGCAGCCGTCCGTGGGAACCGTCTTTCCAGCCGTGTGTTTTACCGAAGACTGTGTCAACGTCTCAGGCTGAGTGAGTACCACAGTGCCGCAAGGCACAGCGCTGCCCCCGCGTCCCTGCGCCCACCAAGCCCTGCATCTCCCACCTCATCACTGGGCCCCGGGATCACCAACCCCTACCCACGGAGGGGCAACACAACAACTGGCTGCTCCATACCACCACTCCCGGGATCCCCATACAGAGCAGCGGTGGTGTCAACAAATCACCACAACCGTGGGTGGCGTCACGGACAATAACCAATCCCCACACCCAAAAATCCCCTTTCACTCACGGGCGAGGAGCGCCGCTCGAGTCCCCGGGATCCGGCCCATCGCTCGAGCCACCGAGCAGCGGCAAGCCGCAGCAGCCGCGGCAGCCGGACCCGAGCAGTGGGAGAGCGCGGCATCCCCTCCTCTGCCCGCGACAACTTGGCGTCACGAACAGGATTTTACCGCTCTGCCGTTGGGTAGAGGTGCGCCTTGTGACCGCCGGAGGTATCCGGCTGAAAAATTTCAGAAGTCGCCATCTTTGGCGCGAAAAGCTCCCGCTCGAGCGTCTTCTCGAGTAGCAGAGGCACGAAGGCCAAAACCCCGCCCCAATAGAGGAGGGGCCGGAAAGAAGCTAATGGGGACGCGATGGCGGCTGGCTGCATGTGAGAGCCGCTATAAAAGCAGGGACGCCAGGACTCTGCAGTAGAGATGAGCGAACCGGTCGCGGTTCGGCTCGAGGTTGGTTCGCCGAACGGACCTCCCGTTCGAGTTCGGTTCGTCGAACGTTCGACGAACCGAACTCGAACTGCATAGGAAACAATGGCAGGCAATCACAAACACAGAAAAACACCTAGAAAACACCCTCAAAGGTGTCCTAAAGGTGACAAACAACTCAAACACATTGGAAAGTGACAAGGACATATACTCATGCGAAAACAAAACAGCTGGACAAGGAAAAAGAGGAGGACACACAGATATAGGCATGGCACGCCCTTCTAAAATCATGTAAAACACCGCAAGGTGACTCCAAGCGGAGTCTCCATTTTTTCCAAAAATTGGGCCACACACACACCCACCCCTTCAGTGGCAGCAGTTGTGCCCCAGTTGTACACTTCACAGCTACATTTGCATCAAGCACATTCAAAAATACGCCATTCTTATCCATCCCCAGGATGACACCGGGGTAGGTAGCAAAGTCTTTGCTGACCCATGACTTGTTCATCTTGGCTTCTTTTAAAAACAATGTAAGCAAGGGTTACTCCAAGCGGAGTCTCCCTTTTTTCCAAAAATTGGGCCACACAGACACCCACCCCATCAGTGGCAGCACTTGGGCCCTAGTTGCAAACAGGATGTTTTGATTTGCATCAAGCACATTCAAAAATACGCCATTCTTATCCGTCCCCAGGATGACACCGGGGTAGGTAGCAAAGTCTTTCCTGATCCCAGCTCTGTTCATCTTGGCTTCTTTTAAAAACACATCAAGCAAGGGTTACTCCAAGCGGAGTCTCCCTTTTTTTCCAAAAATTGGGCCACACAGACACCCACCCCATCAGTGGCAGCACTTGGGCCCTAGTTGCAAACAGGATGTTTTGATTTGCATCAAGCACATTCAAAAATACGCCATTCTTATCCGTCCCCAGGATGACACCGGGGTAGGTAGCAAAGTCTTTGCTGATCCCAGCTCTGTTCATCTTGGCTTCTTTTAAAAACACATCAAGCAAGGGTTACTCCAAGCGGAGTCTCCCTTTTTTTCCAAAAATTGGGCCACACAGACACCCACCCCATCAGTGGCAGCACTTGGGCCCTAGTTGCAAACAGGATGTTTTGATTTGCATCAAGCACATTCAAAAATACGCCATTCTTATCCGTCCCCAGGATGACACCGGGGTAGGTAGCAAAGTATTTCCTGATCCCAGCTCTGTTCATCTTGGCTTCTTTTAAAAACACATCAAGCAAGGGTTACTCCAAGCGGAGTCTCCCTTTTTTCCAAAAATTGGGCCACACAGACACCCACCCCATCAGTGGCAGCACTTGGGCCCTAGTTGCAAACAGGATGTTTTGATTTGCATCAAGCACATTCAAAAATACGCCATTCTTATCCGTCCCCAGGATGACACCGGGGTAGGTAGCAAAGTCTTTGCTGATCCCAGCTCTGTTCATCTTGGCTTCTTTTAAAAACACATCAAGCAAGGGTTACTCCAAGTGGAGTCTCCCTTTTTTTCCAAAAATTGGGCCACACAGACACCCACCCCATCAGTGGCAGCACTTGGGCCCTAGTTGCAAACAGGATGTTTTGATTTGCATCAAGCACATTCAAAAATACGCCATTCTTATCCGTCCCCAGGATGACACCGGGGTAGGTAGCAAAGTCTTTGCTGATCCCAGCTCTGTTCATCTTGGCTTCTTTTAAAAACACATCAAGCAAGGGTTACTCCAAGCGGAGTCTCCCTTTTTTTCCAAAAATTGGGCCACACAGACACCCACCCCATCAGTGGCAGCACTTGGGCCCTAGTTGCAAACAGGATGTTTTGATTTGCATCAAGCACATTCAAAAATACGCCATTCTTATCCGTCCCCAGGATGACACCGGGGTAGGTAGCAAAGTCTTTCCTGATCCCAGCTCTGTTCATCTTGGCTTCTTTTAAAAACACATCAAGCAAGGGTTACTCCAAGCGGAGTCTCCCTTTTTTTCCAAAAATTGGGCCACACAGACACCCACCCCATCAGTGGCAGCACTTGGGCCCTAGTTGTACACTTCACAGCTACATTTGCATCAATCACATTCAAAAATACCCCATAATTAACCGTCCCCAGGATGACACCGGGGTAGGTAGCAAAGTCTTTGCTGACCCATGACTTGTTCATCTTGGCTTCTTTTAAAAACAATGTAAGCAAGGGTTACTCCAAGCGGAGTCTCCCTTTTTTCCAAAAATTGGGCCACACAGACACCCACCCCATCAGTGGCAGCACTTGGGCCCTAGTTGCAAACAGGATGTTTTGATTTGCATCAAGCACATTCCAAATCCACAAGCATTTACTCTCCCCAGGATGACACAGGGGTAGTAAATTCCTTCTGGATCCATGACTTGTTCATTTTGATGAACGTCAGTCTGTCCACATTGTCACTGGACAGACGCGTGCGCTTATCTGTCAGCACACACCCAGCAGCACTGAATACACGTTCAGAGACAACGCTGGCAGCTGGACACGACAAAATCTCCAAGGCGTAACTGGAGAGCTCTGGCCATTTTTCTATGTTTGAAGCCCAAAAGGAGCAAGGCTCCAGTGGCACAGTCATGGCATCGATGTTCATTTGGAGATACTCCTGTATCATCCTCTCCAGCCGTTGAGTATGTGTCAGACTTGTTGTCTCTGGTGGCCTTGCAAAAGAGGGTCTAAAAAAATTATGAAAAGATTCCATAAAATTGCTGTTACCGGCACCAGATACGGTCCTACTGGTACGGGTAGACTGGTGAAGATGACGAGACCGTCCCATGTTTGTCAAGTTACAACTGGGAGATTCCCTCCCTGCACCTGCACGGTTGTTTGGTGGAAAAGCCGAGCTAAGATCGAGTAACAGCTTCTGCTGATACTCCTGCATACGTGCGTCCCTTTCTATGGCTGGAATTATGTCACAAAATTTGGACTTGTACCGGGGATCTAATAGTGTGGCAATCCAGTAGTCATCATCACTTCTAATTTTGACAATACGACTGTCATGTTGGAGGTAGTGCAACAAAAAGGCACTCATGTGTCTTGCGCAGCCATGCGGACCAAGTCCACGCTGTGTTTGTGGCATAGAGGTGCTACCCGTTCTTTCTTCCTCTGACATCTCCCCCCAACCTCTTTCAACTGAAATTTGACCAAGGTCTCCCTCATCCGCTGAGTCTTCCATGTCCATGGACAGTTCGTCCTCCATTTCTTCATGTTCTCCTGCACCTTGCTCAACATTTCGCCTGCTACTATGCGCCCTTGTCGATCCCTGTTCCCCATGGTCCCATGCCTGCTGCGTTGGTGATGATGAACGTCTGGACCTTGGTGATGTTGTTGTCCCTTGCACATATGAATCCTCCTGTAGTTCCTCCCCTTCATGTTGTCCCACCCCCTGACTCCGAATAGTGTTTAGCGTGTGCTCCAGCATGTAAATGACTGGAATCGTCATGCTGATAATGGCATTGTCAGAGCTAAACATATTCGTCGCCATGTCGAAACTGTGCAGAAGGGTGCATAGGTCCTTGATCTGAGACCACTCCATCAGGGTGATCTGCCCCACCTCTGCATCTCGTTGGCCCAGGCTATACGTCATGACGTATTGCACCAGGGCTCTGCGGTGCTGCCACAGTCGCTGTAACATGTGGAGAGTTGAATTCCAGCGTGTCGCCACATCGCATTTCAGGCGATGAACCGGCAGGCTGAAAGACTTCTGTAGCGATGCAAGTCGCTCAGCTGCGGCGCTTGAACGCCGGAAGTGAGCAGACAGTTTTCGTGCCCTGTTCAGAAGGCCATCTAGGCCGGGATAGTGTGTTAAAAATTGCTGCACGACAAGGTTCAACACGTGAGCCATACAAGGTACGTGTGTCACCTTGCCCAGGCGAAGGGCCGCACCCAGGTTTGCAGCACTGTCGCACACGGCCTTACCAGGCTGCAGGTTGAGTGGAGACAACCATTTATTAAACTCGGACCGCAGAGCTGACCACAACTCCTCAGCTGTGTGACTCTTATTACCAAGACATGTCAAGCTAAAGACCGCCTGATGCCGTTGCGCTCGGCTGCCAGCATAGTAATGAGGCGTGCGTGATTCCTTCTGCGCAGTGAGAACGCTGGTGGCCTGACCAGGCAGGCTTGGGGCGGAGGTGGAGGACCCAGATGAGGTGGAGGATGCAGAAGCTGTGGCGGAACTTGGACAGACAGAGGATTGACACACAAGTCGTGGGGACGGCAAGACTTGTGCAGCAGACCCTTCACCATCTATCACCATAGTTACCCAGTGCCCAGTCAGCGACATGTAACGTCCCTGTCCATGCTTACTGGTCCAAGTATCGGTGGTGAAATGCACCCGTTCACACACAGAGTTTCTCAAGGAAGCGGTGATGTTGTGTGCGACATGCTGGTGTAGCGCGGGCACACCTTTCTTAGAGAAGTAGTGGCGACTAGGCATCTGGTACTGGGGCACAGCGACAGACATAAGGTCTCTAAAATCCTGTGTGTCCACTAGGCGGAAAGGCAGCATTTCGGTAGCCAACAGCTTACAGAGGGATAGAGTCAACCTCTTAGCTTTGTCATGGGTCGGAGGAAGTGGCCTTTTATTTGACCACATCTGAGGGACAGAGATCTGGCTGCTGTGTGTAGACGGTGTTGAGTAGGGTGTCCCTGGAAAAATGCAGGTTTGTGAGGAAAGTGCAGGCGGAGACATGATGTTGCCTTCATCCAACGTTGGTGCTATCGATGTCTGAGAGAGCTGTACACACTCACTTGTTTCCCCTTCCAAACCAACTGACGACCTTACAAGCAAACTGCCTGTTGCGGTTACAGTGGTGGAAGTTTTGCGTGGAAAAACAGGTGTGACAGCTGTCCCCACAGTCCTAGAAGATGAAGAGCGCGCGGATGCACTGGAAGGGGCGGGCGGTGGATGGTTCGCTCCGCTAGCCGGCATTGCAGCACGGTGAGCTTCCCACCGGGACTTATGATATTTATTCATGTGA
The DNA here is from genome assembly GCF_048569485.1 of Anomaloglossus baeobatrachus. Lineage (NCBI taxonomy): Eukaryota > Metazoa > Chordata > Amphibia > Anura > Aromobatidae > Anomaloglossus > Anomaloglossus baeobatrachus. Next base: position 70,460,753 of record NC_134361.1, on the reverse strand, counting down.
CGATTCATGGAAGAAGTTGTCAAACTGCTGAGGTTTTGACCTCTACTAACAGAATCATGACAAATGTTACATATCACATGAGTTGGGCGATCTTTTTCGATGTGAAAAAAGGCCCAGGCTAGGCAAGGCTTAGAGGCCATGCGACCTGTTGATCCACCCCGAATAATGCTCATAGGCAGAGTGGTGGCTGAGGATGCAGTTGTAGACGTGCTACCAGTGCTCCGACTCTGTCCAGGAAGGCGCAAGGTAACTTCGTCGTCGGTTGCATCCTCCTCCACCGCCTCTGTTGACCTCCTCGAGTGCCTGACTGGGGGTTGACAGTAGGTGGGATCTAGAACGTCATCATCAATTGTTGTGTTCGCACTCCCCTCCCCCTCAGACCGAGCCTCTTCTTGCCCTGACCGAATATTTAAGTTGTCATCCCAATCGGGTATCTGCGTCTCATCTTCATCAGTATGTTCCTCATTGTCTATAACCACAGGTGTTACAGTTTGTGACAAAGGGTCAACATTATGCTCAGAAACTTGGTCCTCACGGCCTGAATCTGAGTCACAAAGGTTCTGGGCATCACTGCAGACCATTTCCTGTTCTGTACTCACTGTAGCTTGGGAGCAGACCTCTGATTCCCAGGCTATAGTGTGACTGAACAGCTCTGCAGACTCAGCCATCTCAGTTCCACCATACTGTGCATGGCGGATGGAGACTTCAGAGCTGGGAGAAATCAAGTGTGATTGGGATGACAACTCAGAGGAATGGTGTTTTTTGGATGCGGTACTTGAAGTGGCTGAGAGGGCACTTGTTGGACCACTTGAGATCCATTCAAGCATTTTCCTTTTTTGCCCATCATCTACCTTTGTTCCTCTTGTTCGTGTCCGTAAAAAAGGGAGCACATCGGATTGTCCACAATAAGTAGTAGACATCTTACTTTTGCTAGTAGATGGTCTATCTTCAGCAGATGATAATGGAGCTTTGGCACCTTCCCCACTGACAAAACCTTTTTTGCCTTTTCCACCACGCCTCTTCCCCTTTCCACCAGCATCTGTCATTTTGCCACTCATGTTGATTGCGACAAGATTGTGGACTGAAAATGTGGTAGTAAAAATTGAGAGGTGGTGAAGATTGCAGTGGTGGTCTAGCTTTATTAACAGCAGAATAATAAAGAATAAATATCCCTGACAATGTAACTTAGTTATAATTCGTTGGAGTGTGCAACGCAGGCAGACGTGCTGCAAATGTCTTGGCACTAGTGGGACTATAGCAAAGTCCAATAGCCACGTATAGGATGCCACTAGGTTCACTGAGTGTGTGCTAGTATAATGGCTTAGTTATAATTAGTTGGAGTGTGCAACGCAGGCAGATGCGCTCTGCAAATGTCTTGGCACTAGTAGGACTATAGCAAAGTCCAATAGCCACGTATAGGATGCCACTAGGTACACTGAGTGTGTGCTAGTATAATGGCTTAGTTATAATTAGTTGGAGTGTGCAACGCAGGCAGACGTGCTGCAAATGTCTTGGCACTAGTGGGACTATAGCAAAGTCCAATAGCCACGTATAGGATGCCACTAGGTACACTGAGTGTGTGCTAGTATAATGGCTTAGTTATAATTAGTTGGAGTGTGCAACGCAGGCAGACGTGCTGCAAATGTCTTGGCACTAGTGGGACTATAGCAAAGTCCAATAGCCACGTATAGGATGCCACTAGGTACACTGAGTGTGTGCTAGTATAATGGCTTAGTTATAATTAGTTGGAGTGTGCAACGCAGGCAGACGTGCTGCAAATGTCTTGGCACTAGTGGGACAATAGCAAAGTCCAATAGCCACGTATAGGATGCCACTAGGTACACTGAGTGTGTGCTAGTATAATGGCTTAGTTATAATTAGTTAGAGTGTGCAACGCAGGCAGACGTGCTGCAAATGTCTTGGCACTAGTGGGACTATAGCAAAGTCCAATAGCCACGTATAGGATGCCACTAGGTACACTGAGTGTGTGCTAGTATAATGGCTTAGTTATAATTAGTTGGAGTGTGCAACGCAGGCAGACGTGCTGCAAATGTCTTGGCACTAGTGGGACTATAGCAAAGTCCAATAGCCACGTATAGGATGCCACTAGGTACACTGAGTGTGTGCTAGTATAATGGCTTAGTTATAATTAGTTGGAGTGTGCAACGCAGGCAGACGTGCTGCAAATGTCTTGGCACTAGTGGGACTATAGCAAAGTCCAATATCCACGTATAGGATGCCACTAGGTTCACTGAGTGTGTGCTAGTATAATGGCTTAGTTATAATTAGTTGGAGTGTGCAACGCAGGCAGATGCGCTCTGCAAATGTCTTGGCACTAGTAGGACTATAGCAAAGTCCAATAGCCACGTATAGGATGCCACTAAAAAACACTTAGTGTGTGCAAGTATAATGGCTTAGTTATAATTAGTTGGAGTGTGCAACGCAGGCAGATGCGCTCTGCAAATGTCTTGGCACTAGTGGGACTATAGCAAAGTCCAATAGCCACGTATAGGATGCCACTAGGTACACTGAGTGTGTGCTAGTATAATGGCTTAGTTATAATTAGTTGGAGTGTGCAACGCAGGCAGACGTGCTGCAAATGTCTTGGCACTAGTGGGACTATAGCAAAGTCCAATAGCCACGTATAGGATGCCACTAGGTACACTGAGTGTGTGCTAGTATAATGGCTTAGTTATAATTAGTTGGAGTGTGCAACGCAGGCAGACGTGCTGCAAATATCTTGGCACTAGTGGGACTATAGCAAAGTCCAATAGCCACGTATAGGATGCCACTAGGTACACTGAGTGTGTGCTAGTATAATGGCTTAGTTATAATTAGTTGGAGTGTGCAACGCAGGCAGACGTGCTGCAAATGTCTTGGCACTAGTGGGACTATAGCAAAGTCCAATAGCCACGTATAGGATGCCACTAGGTACACTGAGTGTGTGCTAGTATAATGGCTTAGTTATAATTAGTTGGAGTGTGCAACGCAGGCAGACGTGCTGCAAATGTCTTGGCACTAGTGGGACTATAGCAAAGTCCAATAGCCACGTATAGGATGCCACTAGGTACACTGAGTGTGTGCTAGTATAATGGCTTAGTTATAATTAGTTGGAGTGTGCAACGCAGGCAGACGTGCTGCAAATGTCTTGGCACTAGTGGGACTATAGCAAAGTCCAATAGCCACGTATAGGATGCCACTAGGTACACTGAGTGTGTGCTAGTATAATGGCTTAGTTATAATTAGTTGGAGTGTGCAACGCAGGCAGACGTGCTGCAAATGTCTTGGCACTAGTGGGACTATAGCAAAGTCCAATAGCCACGTATAGGATGCCACTAGGTACACTGAGTGTGTGCTAGTATAATGGCTTAGTTATAATTAGTTGGAGTGTGCAACGCAGGCAGACGTGCTGCAAATGTCTTGGCACTAGTGGGACTATAGCAAAGTCCAATAGCCACGTATAGGATGCCACTAGGTACACTGAGTGTGTGCTAGTATAATGGCTTAGTTATAATTAGTTGGAGTGTGCAACGCAGGCAGACGTGCTGCAAATGTCTTGGCACTAGTGGGACCATAGCAAAGTCCAATAGCCACGTATAGGATGCCACTAGGTACACTGAGTGTGTGCTAGTATAATGGCTTAGTTATAATTAGTTGGAGTGTGCAACGCAGGCAGACGTGCTGCAAATGTCTTGGCACTAGTGGGACTATAGCAAAGTCCAATAGCCACGTATAGGATGCCACTAGGTACACTGAGTGTGTGCTAGTATAATGGCTTAGTTATAATTAGTTGGAGTGTGCAACGCAGGCAGACGTGCTGCAAATGTCTTGGCACTAGTGGGACTATAGCAAAGTCCAATAGCCACGTATAGGATGCCACTAGGTACACTGAGTGTGTGCTAGTATAATGGCTTAGTTATAATTAGTTGGAGTGTGCAACGCAGGCAGACGTGCTGCAAATGTCTTGGCACTAGTGGGACTATAGCAAAGTCCAATAGCCACGTATAGGATGCCACTAGGTACACTGAGTGTGTGCTAGTATAATGGCTTAGTTATAATTAGTTGGAGTGTGCAACGCAGGCAGACGTGCTGCAAATGTCTTGGCACTAGTGGGACTATAGCAAAGTCCAATAGCCACGTATAGGATGCCACTAGGTACACTGAGTGTGTGCTAGTATAATGGCTTAGTTATAATTAGTTGGAGTGTGCAACGCAGGCAGACGTGCTGCAAATGTCTTGGCACTAGTGGGACTATAGCAAAGTCCAATATCCACGTATAGGATGCCACTAGGTTCACTGAGTGTGTGCTAGTATAATGGCTTAGTTATAATTAGTTGGAGTGTGCAACGCAGGCAGATGCGCTCTGCAAATGTCTTGGCACTAGTAGGACTATAGCAAAGTCCAATAGCCACGTATAGGATGCCACTAAAAAACACTTAGTGTGTGCAAGTATAATGGCTTAGTTTAAAAAAGTTGTAGTGAGCAATGCAGGCAGACGTGCTCTGCAAATGTCTTTGCACTAGTGGGACTATAGCAAAGTCCAATAGCCACGTATAGGATGCCACTAGGTACACTGAGTGTTTGCTAGTAAAATTGCTTAGTTTAAAAAACTTGGAGTGTGCAATGCAGGCAGATGTGCTCTGCTAATGTCTTTGCACTAGTGGGACTATAGCAAAGTCCAATAGCCACGTATAGGATGCCACTAGGTACACTGAGTGTGTGCTAGTATAATGGCTTAGTTATAATTCGTTGGAGTGTGCAACGCAGGCAGATGCGCTCTGCAAATGTCTTGGCACTAGTGGGACTATAGCAAAGTCCAATAGCCACGTATAGGATGCCACTAGGTACACTGAGTGTTTGCTAGTAAAATTGCTTAGTTTAAAAAAGTTGTAGTGTGCAATGCAGGCAGACGTGCTCTGCAAATGTCTTTGCACTAGTGGGACTATAGCAAAGTCCAATAGCCACGTATAGGATGCCACTAGGTACACTGAGTGTGTGCTAGTATAATGGCTTAGTTATAATTAGTTGGAGTGTGCAACGCAGGCAGACGTGCTGCAAATGTCTTGGCACTAGTGGGACTATAGCAAAGTCCAATAGCCACGTATAGGATGCCACTAGGTACACTGAGTGTGTGCTAGTATAATGGCTTAGTTATAATTAGTTGGAGTGTGCAACGCAGGCAGACGTGCTGCAAATGTCTTGGCACTAGTGGGACTATAGCAAAGTCCAATAGCCACGTATAGGATGCCACTAGGTACACTGAGTGTGTGCTAGTATAATGGCTTAGTTATAATTAGTTGGAGTGTGCAACGCAGGCAGACGTGCTGCAAATGTCTTGGCACTAGTGGGACTATAGCAAAGTCCAATAGCCACGTATAGGATGCCACTAGGTACACTGAGTGTGTGCTAGTATAATGGCTTAGTTATAATTAGTTGGAGTGTGCAACGCAGGCAGACGTGCTGCAAATGTCTTGGCACTAGTGGGACTATAGCAAAGTCCAATATCCACGTATAGGATGCCACTAGGTTCACTGAGTGTGTGCTAGTATAATGGCTTAGTTATAATTAGTTGGAGTGTGCAACGCAGGCAGATGCGCTCTGCAAATGTCTTGGCACTAGTAGGACTATAGCAAAGTCCAATAGCCACGTATAGGATGCCACTAAAAAACACTTAGTGTGTGCAAGTATAATGGCTTAGTTATAATTAGTTGGAGTGTGCAACGCAGGCAGATGCGCTCTGCAAATGTCTTGGCACTAGTGGGACTATAGCAAAGTCCAATAGCCACGTATAGGATGCCACTAGGTACACTGAGTGTTTGCTAGTAAAATTGCTTAGTTTAAAAAAGTTGTAGTGTGCAATGCAGGCAGACGTGCTCTGCAAATGTCTTTGCACTAGTGGGACTATAGCAAAGTCCAATAGCCACGTATAGGATGCCACTAGGTACACTGAGTGTTTGCTAGTAAAATTGCTTAGTTTAAAAAACTTGGAGTGTGCAATGCAGGCAGATGTGCTCTGCTAATGTCTTTGCACTAGTGGGACTATAGCAAAGTCCAATAGCCACGTATAGGATGCCACTAGGTACACTGAGTGTGTGCTAGTATAATGGCTTAGTTATAATTAGTTGGAGTGTGCAACGCAGGCAGATGCGCTCTGCAAATGTCTTGGCACTAGTGGGACTATAGCAAAGTCCAATAGCCACGTATAGGATGCCACTAGGTACACTGAGTGTTTGCTAGTAAAATTGCTTAGTTTAAAAAAGTTGTAGTGTGCAATGCAGGCAGACGTGCTCTGCAAATGTCTTTGCACTAGTGGGACTATAGCAAAGTCCAATAGCCACGTATAGGATGCCACTAGGTACACTGAATGTTTGCTAGTATAATGGCTTACTTAGAATGAGTTGGAGTGTGCAGAGGACAAGAGGGTACAGTGGCAGGATTGTGGTGCTCTGGGTAGAGGAATGGAAGCCTGCCTTTCTATTCCCTCCTAATGGTGAAATGCAGGGAGGAAATCCCTGACCTGGGCTACACAGACGCTGTTGCTGTTTGCAGGACCTGTCACTTATGGCTCTCTGACCCTGCCGCTTTGAGCCCTTAAAAGGACTGCTAGAATGTGCTCTCCCTAAGCTGTCTAACGCTGTGTATGCAGCGCATACAGCTGTATCGGCTATAGGACTCAGGAGGACGGAGCTGCGACACTGATGTCTGACACCAAAGACGCAGAAGGCAGATAATGGCGTTCGTGAAGAAAATGTCCGGTTTTATAATGCAGGGACATGTGACATGCAGATCCTATCACACATGCCGTTGCTTCTCTGGCTCAAAGTCCACTTAGGTGTGTGTGTGTCTGTGATTGGCTGACATGCTGGCCCGCCCCACAAGACGCGCGCGCTTAGGGAAGGAAGACAAGAAAAAAAAAAAAAAAATAGAAATTATAGAAACAGCAGTGATCTGAAGGCGCTGTTCACGCACACTATACACTGAAATGTGATAATAGTTTGATTCACAGAGTGACTTACACTATTACAGCAGAAACCAAGCTAGGATTTAGCTGTTTTTTGGCTGCTAGAACCGTTCTCGAACGTTTCTAGAACTATCGAGCTTTTGCAAAAAGCTCGAGTTCTAGTTCGATCTAGAACATGCCCCAAAATCACTCGAGCCGCGAACTGGAGAACCACGAACCGCGCTCAACTGTACTCTGCAGACATCTTGTTCCTGGGAAAAGCCGCCAGCAGCATGTGGATGCCGTCCCGCGACACCGTAGCCCCCGCGCCTGGAACCGCGGCGTGGGTGGAGATCCGGACCGCGCAGCTCTACCAACGGCTGCAAGTCAGGATGCAGCTCCTCATGGAGGAGTGGGAGACCGACAAGGCGGACAATATAGCAGCCGTGCGGAGACGCGAGGAGGAAGCGGAGGAAGGGAGGGTGAGTGACCCACGCCCCGATGCCTTTGAAGGGCCGGTCATCGCGGCTGCGGGACCCGGTCCAAGCCCTCTCCCCCCGCTGCCTCCCTCGCCACCCGTCTCGGAAGCCGTGACCCCGCCACTAGGCCCGCTACCACCGCAACCGGTAGCGACACCCAGCATGCCCGCCCAGGCGGGCCGACCTTTAGCCGGAGCCCGTAGTCGACCGGAGGTGTTGCCCTGGAAGGCTCCGAAAACCGCACCGGAGGCGTCTTCCGAGAAAGTCCCCGAGCCGGAGCCGATGACCCGCTCCGTGCCGAAGGCCCAACTGTGGAAAGTTCCTGTGCCCATCCCCCACACCTCGGCTGAGGATGCGCCGGGTTGCCGATGCAAGGCAGCGTCTAAGGCCACGTCACCGCAGGACCTGTCGCCCAGAGTACCAGCAGTGGGCAATATCCAACAGGTCTTGCGGGGCCCGACCCGTGCGCCGGAGCTCGCAGCAGCGCCGTACTGGGACAGGGAGCCGGTACAGTTGGGCCTGGAGATCGGTGAGAGGGAGAGGAAGAAAGCGGAGCTGGTGGCCCGAGCAATCAGAGAAAAAGAGAGCCTCCGTCAAGCAACGTTCCGTGTCCGGGGCCCGCTGTACGAAGGGCAGGTGAGGCGGTTTGATGTCCGCCGGGGCTATGGGTTTATATATGAACCGGGCCTGGAGGCCGAAGTGTTTGTAGCCCGGTGGGATGTGAATGCCCACCTGCCTGAGGAGCATCCCGGCTGTAACCTAATGCCGGGCGACATTGTGCAGTACACCCGGCACTGTGGGGAGAGGGGGTGGTTTGCGCTGGACGCTAAGCTCAGGGGCAGCCAGGAGTCCCGAGTGAGCACCGCGCCCCCTCCCTCAGGTGATGTTGAGGACCCGGAGTAAGGGCAGCGGATGCCCGCTGCAGCCGTCCCCGTTGGGACCACCAGTCAGCATGTTTACAAATTTGTTTGAAAGTTTAAAGTGATGATAAGCAAAATGATTACTGGAGCTTTACCTGATTTACCGTGATTGAGGAAACCGGCCGTTGCCGGCACCGTTGTCCCCGTGGGGACCGTTTAAAATGTTTTGCATGGAGAACTTTCCATGGACAAGCCCGTGAACTTGCAGGGCAACCACAAACGTTAGTGGCTTGTAAATAAGTTGTTTTACCGTTTCCGCAGTTGCCGCCTCCGGAGAGGCAGGTTGGAGGGAGGGCCCTCAGCAGAGCAGGCTGGGGCCCAGCCACCACAGGAACCGGTGGCTACCCTCTGGAGGGGAAGGACAGATCCCGCTCGGGTAACTTGTGCTGGACTTGGGTCAAGGGGTGCTGCCTGGGTTTTAGGGGCAGCATCAGGGCCAGGTTGCTTGGGTGGGAGAGAGCGGAGACCGTAACCGTAAACCGTTTTGCAACGTTTAAGAAATGTGCCTCCCGTTGTGGGATGATGTTATAATTTATTTTATGTTACCGTTTACTTTTTTATATATTTTTCAGAAAATAAAACCGGTGTTGGACTGGCAAGGGGGAATGTGACGCCCTGGGCAAGCCAGGGGTCACAGGTCATAACACCACCACACCCTACACCCCAGTTAGGAACACCCAAGCTACCAAAATCCTTGTTGCCTTTCTCCAGGGGCTGATGTTCACACCAGGGGGTGGGCCAGGTGGTTGGCTCCGCCCACCGAGGAGTTCACAGCCCTGGAGGCGGGAAGAACCAGGTAGTTTAGCTCAGGCAGAGCTTGAGTGGAGAACAGTTTAGGAGAGTGAAGAGTAAACAGTGGAGGGAGGAAAGTGAAGTGAAGTGTAAGGAAGTAGTAGTAAAGCTAAAGAGAAAAGCTGAAGTGACAGTAGTAAAGCCTGAAGTTGGTCCGGGTGTGTGCCCCGGACTGTGACAGCAAGGTCAGCAGACGGCGGTGATAGTCCGCAGTGGTGACTGCTCGGAGGTTGCTGGAAGGACCGCGGACAGGTAGTGGCCCGGCGGTCTGGAGCAGTATACGAAGAACAGTCAGCACCAGGGCAGGGGCCTTTCGGATCCCGGCAAGGCTAGGAGTCGCCATAATTTGCCAAATCCGTCAGTGAAGGGGACGTCTGTCTCCAAACAACCAAGTCCCGATTGAAGGCAACAGTCTAACCATTACAGAGAGACACCGCCACCGCCAGGGCACCAGTTTCTCAGGGCCAGTGCCTGCGGGCAAAGTAAGGCTCCTCCGGCCCATATCCAAGCTGGGGAGCGGGTTACCGGTGGAAAGCCATCGCAACCATCATCAACTTAGGTGCAGGACAGAGGGACCGTCACCGTCACCTACTGGGGAAAGCAAGTGCAGCCGTCCGTGGGAACCGTCTTTCCAGCCGTGTGTTTTACCGAAGACTGTGTCAACGTCTCAGGCTGAGTGAGTACCACAGTGCCGCAAGGCACAGCGCTGCCCCCGCGTCCCTGCGCCCACCAAGCCCTGCATCTCCCACCTCATCACTGGGCCCCGGGATCACCAACCCCTACCCACGGAGGGGCAACACAACAACTGGCTGCTCCATACCACCACTCCCGGGATCCCCATACAGAGCAGCGGTGGTGTCAACAAATCACCACAACCGTGGGTGGCGTCACGGACAATAACCAATCCCCACACCCAAAAATCCCCTTTCACTCACGGGCGAGGAGCGCCGCTCGAGTCCCCGGGATCCGGCCCATCGCTCGAGCCACCGAGCAGCGGCAGGCCGCAGCAGCCGCGGCAGCCGGACCCGAGCAGTGGGAGAGCGCGGCGTCCCCTCCTCCGCCCGCGACATTTGCATTTCAGTGTGCTGCTGCCATCACTCCCACCAGCTGTTGCCATACCCATCCGTCTATCCATCCTGGACAGATCCATTATACTCGCTGCTGCAAGCATCCTCTCCAGCCACTGTTGCTGAATCCATCCATCCATCTGTCCATCCCAGATGGATCCATTATACCTGCTGCAAGCATCCTATCCAGCCGCTGCTGCTGTAACCTTCCGTGTATCCATCCATCCCAGACTGTTCCTCAACACCTGTTGCTGCCACAACCCATTGTCAGAGACTGTCGATCCTGCACCCCTGGGCCAGCTGTCGCAGTACCAGCCTTCCAAAGTGGAACCCAAACTCGCACCTACAGCGTAACACCTCCACCATCAGGGGCTCTTGAGAGGACCAGGTGCAGGTTCGTATTCAAGCCCCTCTGGTTTTTCTGTGTTTTGTGGCCCAGTGGGTTTACTAAACATCTTGGCTCGCCCGACGAGTGCAACACAAGGGAATTAAACAATCATGGTCAGTGCCAGCAATGCAGCAGGGTCACAGTAGTATATAGTTTTGACTTGTACTCTATCGGGGATGCTATATACTCTGTGCCAAAAAAGGCAGCTCTACAGAATAAGGTCCATTTATGACTTTTGTAAAACGGCACTTAGGAGGTCATTCCAGGGTTAATCATGGTACCCAGCATTCTTGCAATATCCCTTAATATAGTTAGAGCTGAAATATAGTCACTCAATAAATCATCTGTCAAATATATCAGAATTGGATCTGCTTAAAATAATGAGTTCTATTTTTTGCTATAATGAAATTAAAGTAATGAAAGCCTGTAGGGACAAGGATCCTGACGCTTGAACAAAGAATTCATCAACAAATGGTAAAACCTCTTCATGCGATAATCTATATCATCCAGCGCACCAGCATTCAATATTAAAGTTATGTCTAAAGTATTATCAAAAGCAAATCAACAATATACTTAATATACAATTAAGCTCTCCAGGTGGAGAAATTGTGATAATGTGTAATTGGATTTTAAAGCTATTACTAGAGAAATATGTTACTGTGATTCTGGTCATAATATTTTTCATTTTTATCAGTGACTATAGTAAAAATTAACTCGAACTGCTCAGTCTCACTATTAACATCTGTGTGGGCAGAAATCATTACTAGAAGACATTATAGTAAAATGCCTTTTATAAGTGAATACTTATTCAAACCTTGCATGTCTATTGTACAACATACATTATGGCAGTGGAGGGCCATAGACTGAAGAGGGCCCCTGTTTAAGTACAATATATGGGCACCTTTCAGCCTAATAGCTCATTGTAATGCAAAATTCCACCCGCTTTGGGAGTAGAAGTGGCACACTTGCCCTTAGCAAAAAACAAAAAATACTTATCAGCCACTCCACCACCATCTGCAATTCCTGGTATAGAGAAAGGATTGCACGGATCAGAGTCCAGCTAGTCACCAAAAGAAGCAATCCAAAAAAAAAATCCAAGAAAAATCCAGCACTCCCAAACAATAAAAAATTCCAAAACGTTATTTCACATTCTACAATTCCATGGTTAGGACTTCATTAAAAGGGAAACAGATGATGACGCGTTTCGAATCAAACAGATCCTTACTCATATCTCAAACTCTTGCCCTTAGGACCCTTTGCAATGATATGTCCACCTAAGCCGTATGATCTTCCTAGGTCAAACGATAGGAGACAATGGATATAATCCATACTGTTGGCGATTCAATTGAGTTTAGACCAAGGAGTGAAGAACATAGGGTGTATTAAAGTCTACTTGCTTGGAAATCCATTGGTTTCTTCATCAGGAATAATCATTGCTAATCGTTTGCCCTGATGAAGAAACCAGTGGGTTTGAAATGCGTAGACTTTAATAAACTGCATGTTCTTCACTCTTGGTCTGAACTTCATTGAATAGCCTAAGAAAAAACTGAAGGCACTTCCTAACTTTCTAATATGAACAGGTGCATACTGAGCATAAAACATAGTAACAAAAAAGAGACAGTTGCCCTCTGTAGTGATAAGATATGCGTAACAATGAATATGGGAATATGGACATGCATTGCAGTAAAAAATTAGATACTTAGCAAACAAAAATGGCCAGTTTTATGTGAGCCCAGCAGCCAGCGGCAAGTAAACTTTTCATTCTTGGGTCCCTGCCTACTCTAATGAATATCTTTGGGTTAAAAAACCTACAATTTATGGGTGGACAGGAACCTGCAAATAAACAATAAAAATTGCCTAAACCTGAAGAACGGGATTGCTCAATCAGAAGGCATGAGCCTATAATCTAAGAAAAAGACTGATGGCACTTCCTTCCTTTCTAATGTAAACAGGTGCATATGTAGCATGAAACATAGTAACAAAAAAGGGAAATTTGCACTCTGTAGTGCTAAGATATGTGTAACAATAAATATAGAAATATAGACATGCATTACTGCTATGGAAAACATGTAAATGTTATATAAGAAGTAAATGTGAAAATGGCCATTTTTGTGTGGTATCTCAATTTTTACGTGTTTTTCATAGCAGTATTTCATGTGTACATTCATTGTTAGGGCTCAGGTCCACTTATGCATAGCTTCCTATGTTAATGACCCTTTGCTGCAAGTGTGAGCCGAGGTTCATGCGACTGTGATCCAATCTTGCAATCCGATCACAGCTGCGGAGAAGAGGGAGGGAACACTTTCTTCCTCTCCTCCCCGGTCTGTCTCTGCGTACATCGCACTGCAGTTGGATGACATGCGAGTGCAGTGCGATATTTCACACACACACACCTATAGACTTGTATGCAGGAGCATGAGCCAAGAATCGCTGCCAAACACAGCATGCTCTGATTCATTTCTCATGCCGACATGCCCTGAGAAATCAATCACCAATGGACACTGCCCCGTAGTTTTGCACTAGAGTGAGAGAAATCCAATGTTTTATCAGATTGCACTTGTACATGCAAAACACAAGTGGAAACGAGATCATACACATATCTTAGCACTATAGAGTGCAACTCTTCATTGAATTGCCGGCAGTGTGGATTGTATCCATTGGCTCCTATCCTTTGATTTCTGCATACTGTGGAGCCGCAGCAATAGCTTAATTTATGCTTCTACAGGAGTTGTGCCTCTCACAATTCCATCAGTTGAGCACATGCCTTTCACTCATTCTCCCATTTGTACATAGTTCAGACCCTATTGCGCTTTTTTGTCTTTCCATCCCCTTGCACCGTATCTTCTTCTTAGGCACTTATGTGTGACCAAGTGAATAAGGGATTTATGCTATTTGTTATGTTTATGGGAATATGTATAGGTGTTGCGGTCGGGGGCCGGGTCACTGCAGGGGCTGCTCAGATCCGGGTTCATTGCTGCGGCTCGAGTGGTAGCCAGACCCGGGCGTGCATGGCCGTCCGCCCTCATAACCGTAGAAAGGGGGTACTTACAGGGGATGGTTTTGTCAGTGACGCCACCCGTGGGTTGCGGTGAGAGTGGGTAGCACCGCCGCTGCCTGGTGATGGGACGCCCGGGGCTGATGGAGCGGGGCAGCAGGATAGAATCCCCTCCACGGGTAGGGGAGCTGTAGTCCCGGGGCCCAGGTGTACAGGAGCAATGGCTGCTGAAGGTGATGTGCAGGGTTGGACCGGGGCTGAATGGTGATGTACTCACAGTTCCAAAGAATAGCACACAAAGTCCAGCGGTAAACCAAGTTGCCAGTGACCGGTCGCCTCTGGTGGGTGTATTTGGGTCCCACACCCAGGTGTAGCAAACAGGGGTCCCTTCCTCCTGCACTCCATGTTTGTGTCTTCAATCGGTCAACTCCGCTTGGAACGGGAAAGTCCACTCCCGATACTGTGTATGTTGGGAGTTGTGACCCTTGGGATCTCTGTAGGTTCTGACAGACACCCTATCCTCTGTATTGGGCTTCCGTTTCGCTCTCTGGGCTTCTGTAGAACAAGGCCTGAAACCTTTTCCCCGGCTGGTCAATTGACAAGGGGCTTGCAACCTTCCTCGCCCTAGAGTCTAGGTACCCCGTCTGTGCATGGCCTCTGGACCGGATTCCCGGCGGGCTACAACCCGGCCCCGGTCCACTTTAGGTCTCCCATGACCGTATCTCCGTCGCCTGTGGTCTTGCTTGCTGTCTGCCACCTAGTCCGGTAGTCTAGGGGCCCCAACCCCTGACTCCGCTGCATTTCACACTCCTCCACTGTCAACTGTCAGTACTGTTCTGTCTTGTTCCCTCCCCTGACAGCTCAGGACCCCTAGGTGGGCTCTCCAATCCGCCTGGGACCGCCCACTGGTGTGACTCTATTGTCATGAGGGGGTGACTAGGATTTACTAGCTGGTGTTGTGCACCTGGGTGTGGATTTTTGTGTTTGTGAGCCAAGGAGGATGGAGTTTTGTACCTGAGAGAGATTTGTACAACCTCTGTGATGACCTGGTTTTGCCAGGGCATCACATAGGCACATTCATACACTCTAAATGCTGCTTACAGAAATCCATATGCAAAAGGCAGAAACAGCAGCATTAACATGTATGTAATTTTATCTATAGTTAATGAAGTTTATGCAATGAATTTGCCACTTGTGAACTTGCACTTACTAAATTTAAAGCTGGGAATATCAAAAGAAAATGGTGGCATGAATGGTGGTCTGTGATATCTAGTAGTTAGAGATCTGGTGGCTGGCACATGTAGAAGAGCAAAGTCTAGATTCTAGCATAAGTCCTCAATGTTCTCAAGAGTGGGTCTTTGGAACTCGAGAATTTAGGGAGCTTTACACGCTATGATATCGTTAATGTTTGGTCGTCGGGGTCAAGTTGCTAGTGACGCACATCCGGCGTCATTAACGATATCGCAGCGTGTGACACTGACTAGCGACCTTAAGCGACCTCAAAAATGGTGAAAATCATTCACCATGGAGAGGTCGTCCCAAACTCAAAAATCGGTAAGGGTTGTTTATCCAGGTGGTTCATCGCTCATGCGGCAGCACACATGTGTGACACCGCAGGAGCGAGGAACGTCTCCTTACCTGCCGCCGGCCCCAATGCGGAAGGAAGGAGGTGGGCGGGATGTTACGTCCTTCTCATCTCCGCCCCTCCACTTTGATTGGCCGGCCGCTTAGTGACGTTGCGGTGACATCGCTGTGATGCCGAACGTCCCTCCCCCTTGAAGGAGGGATTGTTCGGCAGTCACAGTGACGCCGCCGACCAGGTGAGTATGTGTGACGCTGCCGTAGCGATAATGTTCACTACGGCAGCGATCACAAACAATTGCATGCGCGACGGGGGCGGGTACTTACACGCTCGCTATCGCTACAAATTGCTAGCGATATCGCTACCATGTAAAGCCCCCTTTAGGCTTGGCATAGCCACATTCTGAATGGAGTGGAGGTGCTCATGCTCAACGTCAGCTCTATTCATTGCATATGAAACTGACGGAAATAGCTAAACACTGTGTTTGGCTTTCACTTTCAGTCATATAGAAAATCAATGAAGCCGAGTCTGAACATGTGCACTACCGCTCCAACCAAGATGAGGCTCAGCAGAGCCCAGTTCCACAGCCTCGTTCTTGCGGAAGGTGGACCCTCAGTAATCCGTAAGTTGTTCTCTATTCTATGGTTAGGAGATATCTTATTTTCTTGGAATAACACTTTAATAGTTTCTTTTTTATTTTCTGCATCTGAAATAAATTAATGCTAAAAAACACCAATACTATTCCACCGAATGAAAATTTGGTCAATTAACTTCTTACATGTTTCATTGAAAATGAAATATGTCTATAAAGTGAATTTGTTTCAATAGAAAATAGTTTTTTTTTCTTGTGCAGTTTAAGCACACATCAATTTTTATTACATTTTACTAGCATTGTATATTATTTTGTGTTTTTTCAGACCCCTAGAACCAAGTAAACGAGAAG
Source organism: Anomaloglossus baeobatrachus (assembly GCF_048569485.1). Classification (NCBI taxonomy): domain Eukaryota; kingdom Metazoa; phylum Chordata; class Amphibia; order Anura; family Aromobatidae; genus Anomaloglossus; species Anomaloglossus baeobatrachus. Next base: position 70,444,647 of record NC_134361.1, on the reverse strand, counting down.
AAAAATGTTTCCCCTTACTAATTTGATTTTTATTTTGATACCAAAAACTTGCTTTCTATGCCATTTGCAGAACTGGGAGTTTGAGTTTGCCGTGAAATCTTGAGCACTCAAGGTGCCCTTATACAGAGCCGCCAAATCATACATATTCTAGAAATTCTCTCAGAAATGCCTTTATTAGTGAAAACTATGTCCACAATTTTTTTAAAAGTAGAAATAGTACTAGCACAAATCTGTAAAAATTGTTTTCATTTATTGAGTACAAAAAGGCATAAAAGCTCCATGGACAATCCAAAAGTAGAAATAGTACTAGCACAAATCTGTAAAATGAAATAAATTATTTAGTACAAAATGCATGAAAAGAAGAAGGTAAGTGGATAAAAAATATATAACCTGTAGTGATGAGCGAGCATGCTTGTCACTACTCGGTACTCGCACGAGTATCGCTGTACTCGGGCTGCTCGGCGGGGACCGAGTAATCTCGCGATACTCGTGCTGTACTCGTGGTCTTCATTTCTGCATGTTGGCGCTCTTTTGAGAGCCAGCCCTCATGCAGGGATTGGCTGGCAGACCACTGCAATGCCACAGCCCTGTTAGTTGTGGAATTGCAGTGATTGGCCGGCCTGCACAGCGTGACCGAGCCTTTATATCGGCCGGCGCGCTGTGCTCTGCTCACAGCTATCCAGACAGTGAGTGCAGGGAGAGTGTCGCTGATTCAGGGAAAGCTTTGCGGCCCTTTATAGCTTTTTCAGTTGCAGGGCTGCAAACAGTGTGACCAAAAGTCCTTCTCAGGACTATTCTAGTTGTATACAGGCAGGCAGGGTATAGCCAGGTCGGAGTACAGTAGCAGAGTCCTTCTCAGGACTACTGTTGCTATATACAGGCAGGGTATAGCCAGGTCTGAATACAGGCTAGTGACCACAAGAGTCCTTGTCAGGACTATTGTACCAGTATACAGGCAGGCAGGCAGGCAGGGTAGTGGTGACCGTATACCAGCCTTCATCATATCTGGGGCTGGTGTACACAGTGTAAAACAGTCCAGATAGTGTCTGACTTGTCTGTAATTGTCGCTCCCCAAAAAAACCTGTTAGGTTCTTATTGCGTCCGTGCTTGGTTTTTAAAACCGCACGTGTGTGCCTGTTGGTGGCAGCGTACAGGTGCACTTGTGTGCAATTTCCACACACTTTGATATAACGCACAAGTAGTGAATATACACGTCAGCAGTGCACAGCATTGCAAAATGCGCAAGGGCATTGGCAAGGAACAAGGAAGTGGACGTGATGGTGGTGCAGGCAGAGGCCGAGGTCGTGGGCAAGCTCTAATTTCGCCACAACAAAGGGCCACATCTAGTCGCTCGCACGTCCTGTCCCAAATTCTTGGGGACCGCAGCAGTACACCGCTCTTGAACCAAGACCAGTGTCAACAGGTTGTTAGTTGGATAGCAGATAATGCTTCCAGTCAGATTGGCACCACCACAAACACTCTGTCTTCCACACGGTCAAGTGTCAGTAGCCGTGATACTGCACCGCACATTTCTGAACCTGATCCTCCTTCCTACCACCAGGCTGAGTACACGTCCTCCTCGGACATTAATGATCCCACACTTGGACACTCGGAAGAGCTGTTCACGTTTCCATTCACACATTCTGGCCTCTCGCCAGCTCATATTGAAGTGGGTCATGAGGAGATCGTCTGTACAGATGGCCAAATATTTGAGCAGCCACGTTCTCACGAAGTTGGCAACGTGTCTCAACAAGTGGTGGACGATGATGAGACACAATTGTCAGCAAGTCAGGAGGAGGAGCAGGGTGCGGAAGAGGAAGACGACGTGGTGGATGATCCAGTAACTGACCCAACCTGGCAGGAGGATATGCAGAGCGAGGACAGCAGTGCACAGGGGGAGGGAGGCGTAGCATCACAACAGGCAGTAAGAAGCAGGGTGGTGGCCCCAGGCAGAAGTCAGGCAACCGTTCCCCGGAACAACACGACGACACAAGGTGCCTGTACAAATGTTAGGTCTTCCCGAGTCTGGCAGTTTTTTAAGTTGGATCCAGATGATTCAAAAAAGGCCATTTGCAACACCTGCCGTGCCAGCATCAGCAGGGGTACCAAAACTAGCAGCCTGACCACCACCAGCATGATCAGGCACATGTCAGCCAAGCACCCGACTTTGTGGGAAGTACAACAGAGTCGAGGAGCAGTGCTTGCTGATGTCACTGCTACGTCTTCGCTGGTTGTGCATGCGAGCCAATCCTCTGTCCATGCTGCCTGCGAACAAGCCTCCTCCACTCCTGCACCTGCAGTTGCCTACGCAGAAAGAACACCATCATCAAGCACGTCCTTGTCCCAGCGCAGCGTTCAGTTATCCATTCAGCAAACCTTTGAACGCAGGCGCAAATACACTGCCAACACCCCACATGCCACAGTTCTAAATGCTAACATTTCGCGACTGCTTGCGCTGGAAATGTTGCCTTTTAGGCTGGTGGAGACTGAAGCATTCCGTGACCTGATGGCGGCAGCTGTCCCACATTACTCGGTCCCCAGCCGCCACTATTTCTCCCGGTGTGCCGTCCCCGCGTTGCATAACCACGTGTCACAAAACATCACACGTGCCCTGAACAACGCTGTTTCACCCAAGGTCCACCTAACCACAGACACGTGGACAAGTGCTTGTGGGCAAGGCCGCTACATCTCGTTGACGGCACACTGGGTTAATATTGTGGAAGCTGGGACCCAGTCTGAGCGAGGGACGGAACACGTCCTTCCCACACCAAGGTTTGCAGGCCCTACCTCAGTCAGTGTTTCACCCACACTCTACAGCTCCGGAATGTCATGCTCTTCAGCCTCCTCCTCCTCCTGCGCATCCTCATCCACTGTGCCCTCCACACCAGTCACAAGCTGGAAGCACTGCAGCACTGCCTCGGCGAAGCGGCAACAGGCTGTGCTGAAGCTAATCTGCATAGGTGACAACAAACCCCACGATGCAGAAGAGCTGTGGACAGCTCTGAAACAGCAGGCAGATCACTGGCTCACACCTCTGAACCTAAAGCCAGGAAAGGTCGTGTGTGACAATGGCCGGAACCTGGTGGCGGCTTTGAGGCGAGGCCAGCTGACACATGTTCCATGCGTGGCCCATGTGCTCAACCTCGTGGTTCAGCAGTTTATAAAGTCATACCCAGAGCTGTCTGATCTACTGGTAAAAGTTCGCCGCCTGTCTGCACATTTTCGAAAGTCACCTACTGCTTCAGCCGGCCTTGCCGGCTTTCAGCGCCGTTTGCATCTTCCGGCTCACAGACTGGTGTGTGATGTCCCCACGCGTTGGAATTCAACTCTGCACATGTTGGTCAGGATATGTGAGCAGAAGAGGGCAGTTGTTGAGTACCTGCATCACCTAAGCCGTCGGGAAATGGGTCAAACTCCACACATAACACCTGAGGAGTGGAGATGGATGTCAGACCTATGTACCATCCTCCAAAACTTTGAGGACTCCACCAAGATGGTGAGTGGTGATGACGCCATTATTAGCGTCACCATACCGCTACTCTGCCTTCTAAAACGGTCTCTGCTGAAAAACAAACATGATGCATTGCAGGCGGAGCGCGATGAGTTGCAGCAAGAAACAGTAGTGGGTGTGGGTGATAACACACAGCCCAGCCTCGTCTCATCACAACGTGCAGTGGAGGACTATGACGAGGAGGAGGATGAAGACATGGAGCAACTCTCCGGCCAAATTGAGGATATGACATGCACACCAGTCATATCCTCGGTTCAGCGTGGCTGGCCAGAGGACAGGGTAGATGAGGAGGAGGAGGAGGACAGCATGTTCAGTCATCTTGTTGGTCAGGCTACTGAAGTCCTGGCTTTTAAGAGTCTGGCGCACATGGCTGACTTTATGGTAAGCTGCCTGTCTCGTGACCCTCGCGTTAAGAACATCTTGGCCGACAATCATTACTGGTTGGTAACACTGTTAGACCCACGCTACAAGGAGAACTTTTTGTCTCTTATTCCCGTGGAGGAGAGGTCAACCAAAATGCAGCAGTTTCGGAAGGCCATACTCACGGAAGTAGGCAAAGCATTCCCCTCACAAAACGCTAGCGGCATAGGTCATGAATCAGTGGACAACCGAGGCGTACAGCCGAGAGAGGCACAAGTCCAATCCGCCAGAGGTAGGGGAACAGTCTTTAAGATGTGGGACAGTTTTCTCAGCCCCTCACGTACCACAGCCCCTGAGGTGCGGGGTAGTGCCACAAGAAATCCTAAGTTTGCCCAGATGCTGAAGGAGTACCTTGCAGATCGAACAACAGTACTCCGACATTCCTCTGTGCCTTATAATTATTGGGTATCCAAGCTGGACACGTGGCATGAATTGGCTCTCTACGCCTTGGAAGTCCTGGCCTGCCCTGCTGCTAGCGTTTTGTCAGAGCGTGTTTTTAGTGCCGCAGGTGGAATCAGTACAGATAAACGCACCCGCCTGTCAACTGAAAATGCTGACAGGCTGACTCTGATCAAGATGAACAAGGGTTGGATTGGGCCAGACTTCACCACACCACCAGCAAATGAGAGCGGAATTTAAAGTTTGCCATGTACCTCCACTCACCCATGGGTACACACTTCTGGACTTTGGATAATCGCTGGACTCCTCCTCCTTCTCCTCATGCGCCACCATGATGATGACCGTTACAAATTGCAATACTTAGGCCTTTGTTTCAGGTATACCCCCAGTGGTAAATTTTTTCGCCCATTCTTTGCAGAATGGACATTACAACGACAGGAGACCCGCTCCTTTGCAATGGGAACAATGTTTTGAGGCCCTCATGCACGTCTCTACCCAGGGACAACGTGGAGCCTCCCAATTTTTGGCTGCCCTGCCTAAGGGCTATACTATAATACACCCACTTCCTTAAAATGGACACTTAATGTTTTGAGGCCCTCATGCACGTCTCTACCCAGGGACAACGTGGAGCCTCCCAATTTTTGGCTGCCCTGCCTAAGGGCTATACTATAATACACCCACTTCCTTAAAATGGACACTTAATGTTTTGAGGCCCTCATGCACGTCTCTACCCAGGGACAACGTGGAGCCTCCCAATTTTTGGCTGCCCTGCCTAAGGGCTATACTATAATACACCCACTTCCTTAAAATGGACACTTAATGTTTTGAGGCCCTCATGCACGTCTCTACCCAGGGACAACGTGGAGCCTCCCAATTTTTGGCTGCCCTGCCTAAGGGCTATACTATAATACACCCACTTCCTTAAAATGGACACTTAATGTTTTGAGGCCCTCATGCACGTCTCTACCCAGGGACAATGTGGAGCCTCCCAATTTTTGGCTGCCCTGGCAAAGGGCTATACTGAAATAGACCCACTTCCTTACAATGGGCACTTCAGGTTTAAAGGCCCTCATGCACGTCTCTACCCAGGGACAACGTGGAGCCTCCCAATTTTTGGCTGCCCTGCCTAAGGGCTATACTACAATAGACCCACTTCCTTCCAATGGGCACTTCAGGTTTACAGGCCCTCATGCACGTCTGTATGCAGGGGCATTGGTGAACCTCACAATTTTGGACTGCCCTGGCAAAGGAAAATACTACAAAGACTCACTTCCTCAAAATGGGCACATTAGACTCAAGAGGCCTTCATGTACGTCTCTTCTCAGGGACATCGGAGTGCCACACAATGTTTTCACGTAAAATCTTTCATGTATTAATCTCAAAAAGTAACATACACCAGCTCTATCTCACTATTGGGTATGTGCCCTTAACATTTCCGCCATGAAAAATCATTTTGGGGTCATTTTGGAAGGTTTTCTGGTGAGTCCGTAAAAATGGCGTAAAACGCGGACAAAATTGTTCACAGCTGTGACTTTTCAGTGATAAATGCTTCAAGGGGTCTTCCCCATGCTGTTGCCATGTCATTTGAGCACTCTTCTGAGACTTTTGTGACATTTTTAGGGTTTCTCCATGCTGCCGGGGGGTCATTTCACAAAAATACTCGGGTCTCCCATAGGATAACATTGGGCTCGTTGCTCGGCCCGAGTACACGAGTATCTTGGGATGCTCGGCCCGAGCTTCGAGCACCCGAGCTTTTTAGTACTCGCTCATCACTAATAACCTGTGCAAGTCAGGTACAGGTAACGTGTTTCTGGCCCAACATGGTCTCAACTTAAGTCTTGCACTGGTTATATATTTTGTTATCCACTTACCTTCTTGCTTTTATGCCTTTTTCTATTAAATAATTACGGTACATTTTTTTTTTACAGATTTCTTTTGGTACTATTTTTACTTTTGGATTATTCATGTAGCTACTCTGCACTATACAATGTATCAAGTGAGCTTAAATGCCATTCTCTATATCTTCATAATATGCAAGTTGTGGAACATGAGCCCTTTTTTTCTAGTGGATTCACATGGAATCTAACAGGAAAGAATACATCTCTATATTTTTGTCATATTTCCGCAGAAGTCATAGTAGAGCATTGTGAGACATATATGTGCTGTATAACCACAATGTAACAAGGTGCATGAAGATTAAAGAGGTTGTCCACTGCTTTAGGCCTATGCTTAGCATAGGTCATCAATGTCTGATTGGCTGTGGTCCAACATCCGGCACCTTCATTGATCAGCTGCTTTCGGCGTTGGCGGCAGCTGCAGGTGGACAGAAATGATTAGTCCAGAGCTACTCAGTATTCTGAATTTGAATAGGAGGCGGATGTGCAATACCCAGTCATGGCCATGTGGCCACTATCAGAAGACAAGGCAGTTCCAAAACTGTACAATTCGGGCCACCTGCTAATGCCATCTGCACCGGGAGCAGAGGATCGGCAGGGATGCTGGGTGCGGCCGATCAGACATTGATGACCTATCCTAAGGATTGCAAATCAATGTTAAAGTAGTTGACAACATCTTTAAAGGGAACCAGTCACCAGATTTCGGGCTTATAAGTTGCAGCCACCACCAATGGGCTCGTATATACAGCATTCTAACATGCTGTATATATATAAGAACCCAGGCCGCTTTGTAAAACGTGAAAATGACTTTATAATACTCACCTAATTGATCGCTGCAGTGGAGTTGGGTCATATGGGCATCTCCGTTCTCCGGTGCCGGCGCCTCCTCTTTCAGCCATCTTTGTCATCCTTCTTCTGAAGCCGGCCGGGGTGCATACCGCATCCTATGTCATCCACATTCACCAGCAATGAGGTTATGCGCAGGCACACTTTGATCTGCCCTGAGCAGGGCAGATCAAAGTATTGTGGTGCGCCTGAGTGGGACCGGCGAGTGTTTCTGACGTAGGATGTGTCATGAACACAGGCTTCAGAAGGAGGACAAAGATGGCTGAAAGAGGAGGCACTGGAGAACAGAGACTCCCATATGACCCAGCTCCACTGCAACGACCATTTAGGCAAGTATTATAAAGTGATTTTTGTGTGCTACACAGCGGCCTGGGCTCTTATATACAGGATGTTAGAATGCTGTATATAAGAGCCCAATGGTGGTGGTTGCAACTAATAGGCCCCAAATCTGCTGACAGGTTTCCTTTAAGTCAAACTTTTGATCCGGAGAAATTATATGGCTACATATATTTGATTTTTGCATTATGAAAGAGAAAACACTCTTACTGTTCTCCAAGATGAATCGTAACTATCAAATAGCCGTACACTCTGTATATATTTCTATACCCTACCACATCATTACTTCACTTCACCAGGAAAATGATCCTATATTGTGGAGTATATCTAAAGATAAAGACGTTATAAAAACACATTCCACTTGGATAGCAAACTAGCTGTTCCCATTTCATAGGCCATCTGGTATTCTCTTGGCTATCAAGTGACTTCTTTTGAATTTGTTAAATAAAAAAGTCACTATAGTTTGCCAAGGGCAATAACCTATTTCCCACCTGTCTCCTGTGATGCTCCTTCTGTTACTTCAAAAACAGTTCTAAATTATCAAAGTAATAAAAAATAAATGACGAGCTATGCTTAGGTTGACATTTAACTTTTTCCCTGCCAAAAATGGTATAAATATTTCTTTGTAGATGGTTCGGTAGCGCTCAATGTTGAAGCATATGCTTAGCTCATAATAATGAATAACTTAAGTGTTATTTTTAGTCACTTTAATACCATATAAGAAAATTTCTGCATAAATTTCCATGTTATTTCCAACTGTTGTGACTGTCAAGGAAGAGGATGAAGAGTAATTTTTACATTTTAAAAAATATTACTGTAAATAATGTACCAAATACCATGTTGCAAATAAAAGTATTTTCATTTCGAGAATTTTAAACATGTTTGGTTTATTATCTTTTTTTACAATTGTGTTCTGTTAATCCTTCAAAAGGAAAAAGATTGTCATCTATATCTTGCTACCACAGTTCAGTATTAGCTTTAAAAAGGTTGTCCACTACTTTCACATTGATGGCTGTGACACTCACCACTGGTGAAGAAGGAGAGTAGGAGTGGACCCACTGGAACACAGGGGGAAATCAGGCTTAGGCTATGTGCGCACACTGCGTCTTTTTGACGCTGCGTTTTTGTGCGTTTTTGGCAGCTAAAAACGCACAAAAACGCACCTGCGTCGAAAAAACGCGGCAAAAAACGCACGCGTTTTGCCGCGATTTGGTGCGTTTTTTTGCTGCGTTTTTCTGCATTTTTGCTCACTGCGTCTTTATGCGTTTTTTATCAGTGAACAAAAAAAAAAGGTCTGATGTCATTTCCTTCTTCAATGTGTTCTTCATTCTCCACTAGTGTATGCAGAAGAGCAGACAGCTGCAGAACTACAAGGCTCAGCATACTCCATCCAATAGTGTATGCAGGAGAGCAGAGAGCAGCTGCAGAACTACAAGGCTCAGCATGCTCCATCCAGGACTATATGCTTGAGGGAGAGTCAGGGGGAGCAGACCTACAAGGCTCAGCATCCTCCTTCCAGGACTGTATGCAGGATTTCTTTGACCCCCCAAACAAAAAAAATGACGTATGCCATATTTTTGTATGCTAGCCGGGTACAGCAGGCAGGTACGGGCTGCCCCCAACCCCCAGCTGCCTATTTGTACCCGGCTGGGAACCAAAAATATAGGGAAGCCCTTTTTTTTAAAATTATTTCATGAATTTCATGAAATAATTTAAAAAAAAAATGACGTGAGCTTCGCCCAATTTTTGAGTCCAGCTGGGTACAACTAGGCAGCTGGGGATTGGAATCCACAGTGCAGGGTGCCCATGCTTTCTGGGCACCCCCGCTGTGAATTGCAGTCCCGCAGCCACCCCAGAAAATGGCGCTTTCATAGAAGCGCCATCTTCTGGCGCTGTATCCAACTCTTCCAGCTGCCCTGATGCCAGGTGGCTCGCTGGGTAATAATGGGGTTAGGGCTAGCTGTATAGCTGGCCCTAAGCCCGAAATTCATGGTGTCACGCCAATATTAGACATGGCCACCATGAATTTCTAGTAAAGATAAAAAACAACACAACACACAGAAAAATATTTTTATTAGAAATAAAACACAACACAATTAGTGACTCCATCTTTATTGAAATAAAGAACCCCCCCTCCGCAGTAATCCTGGGTCAGGGTCCCGCGCCGTCCAATCCGGATCCATTATCATCTGATCGGTTTGCTGGAAGGCAAAGCGATCAGATGATGTGTCAGGATCAAGTGCCTGAATCCCATCACACATCAGCTGATTGTATAAAAGCCGATTATACAATCAGCAGATACATCGGTGCAAAAAAAAAATAATACTCACTTATGTGCTGATTACCGGCAGCTCCTGCAGCGATGGGGCGGGAGTCTGATCCCGTCCGATCGCTGCAGCAGCTGCCAGTAATCAGGGATGAAGTCTCCTGACGCATCTGCTAATACCGGCCGGGCGCCCGCGTCACCGCGATACTTATGATCACCTGATGCGTCAGGTGACTGCATCAGGTGATCCATCGCCAGGTCCTGCATCCATCGGAGGTTTCCCGGCCATCTGCACACAGCCGGAGCGGGGGTGGCGATACCGTGAGAGGAGATGGGAGCGGGCATGGCACCGGGAGTCTGCAGACAGGTGAGTATAACTTTTTTCTTTTTTTTTCTACTGTTAACTTTTGTTTTCGCAGCCGCTTCCACCTCCTGCCTGTACATGGCGCCGCACGGCAGCATACATGCACAGGACAGGAGGTGGAAGCGGCGGTGACGGTACCGGGAGGATTCACGCTTCTGTATATACTGACAGAAGGAATCCTCTTCCTGTACACGTCACTTTACTACCCACCTCCTGCGTTTATAGCTGCATTTTTGGTCTTCAAAACGCAGCTATTTGCGTTTCTCATTGCGTCTTTCAACATCCCATTGAACTCAATGGATGAAAAGCGCAGTGAAAAACGCGGGAATAATTGACATGCTGCATTTTTGTGGCACCACAAAAACGCAGCTGAAAAAAAACAGATGTGTGCGGACAGCAAAAATTAAAACTCATAGACTTTGCTGGGGAAGCAAAGTCCTGCAGTTTTGAGGCCAAAAACGCACCCGAAAAACGTGCAAAAACGCCGCGAAAAATGCACTGTGCGCACATAGCCTTATATTTTAGTGCAAGGGGCTTGACTAAGTGGCGGTATGAAAGGTGCCACTCCTAGGGCAGTAACCGGAACTGTGGCAGCTGAGAGGAGCAGAGTGACAGCGGAGCACTGACACAGTCACAGACAGGACAAGCTCTGGTAGTGAAACAAGGGCTGGCAAAAAAAAAGGGCCAAAACAGGACGCAGGCAGGAGGGGTAAAGGCAAGTACAGAACTTCCGTCACAGGTCATCAGGCATGAACAAATAAAGATCAGCTTTCGTATCAAACTTGGTTCTTTCTTTTTCTTATTTATTCCATTTTCAAAGTGATACAATACAGTGACGCATTTCAGTCAAAAGTGCAGACCTTTCTCAAACCATGTATGCAAGATGAGAGTGCCCACCTGTTTTTTGATTATACTGGTTTGGTGTTTCAGGTAGGAGTACATAATCTCTCTCTATATTGAAAAATGCTATCACTCAGGCACCGAAAGACAAGAGACCTGTTCTTTGATTATACAGGTTATTAGGTATGGGACATCAGGCACAGGGCATCAGACTCAGGTGCATCGGGGATGGCTGAAGCAGACAGGATGACAGGTACGGACACAGGTGCAGGATACAGGCAGTTATGGACACAGTTTCAGGATACAGGCTGATACAGACACAGGTACAGAATAAAGGCTGATATGGATACAGGTGCAGCTGGGAAAGGACCTCAGGAGTAGAGATGAGCGAACCGGTCCCGGTTCGGCTCGAGGTCGGTTCACCGAACGGAGGTCCCGTTCGAGTTCGGCTCGTCGAACGTTCGACGAACCGAACTCGAACTGCATAGGAAACAATGGCAGGCAATCACAAACACAGAAAAACACCTAGAAAACACCCTCAAAGGTGTCCAAAAGGTGACAAACAACTCACAACACATGGGAAAGTGACAAGGACATATACTCATGCGAAAACAAAACAGCTGGACAAGGAAAAAGAGGAGGACACACAGATATAGGCATGGCACGCCCTTCTAAAATCATGTAAAACACCGCAAGGTGACTCCAAGCGTAGTCTCCCTTTTTTTCCAAAAATTGGGCCCCACACACACCCACCCATTCAGTGGCAGCAGTTGTGCCCCAGTTGTACAATTCACAGATAGATTTGCATCAAGCACATTCAAAAATACGCCATAATTAACCGTCCCCAGGATGACACCGGGGTAGGTAGCAAAGTCTTTCCTGATCCCAGCTCTGTTCATCTTGTCTTCTTTTAAAAACAATGTAAGCAAGGATTACTCCAAGCGGAGTCTCCCTTTTTTCCAAAAATTGGGCCCCACACACACCCACCCCTTCAGTGGCAGCAGTTGTGCCCCAGTTGGACACTTCACAGCTACATTTGCATCAAGCACATTCAAAAATACGCCATTCTTATCCGTCCCCAGGATGACACCGGGGTAGGTAGCAAAGTCTTTCCTGATCCCAGCTCTGTTCATCTTGGCTTCTTTTAAAAACACAGCAAGCAAGGGTTACTCCAAGCGGAGTCTCCCTTTTTTCCAAAAATTGGGCCACACAGACACCCAAACCATCAGTGGCAGCAGTTGTGCCCCAGTTGGACACTTCACAGCTACATTTGCATCAAGCACATTCAAAAATACGCCATTCTTATCCGTCCCCAGGATGACACCGGGGTAGGTAGCAAAGTCTTTCCTGATCCCAGCTCTGTTCATCTTGGCTTCTTTTAAAAACAATGTAAGCAAGGGTTACTCCAAGCGGAGTCTCCCTTTTTTCCAAAAATTGGGCCCCACACACACCCACCCCATCAGTGGCAGCACTTGGGCCCTAGTTGCAAACAGGATGTTTTGATTTGCATCAAGCACATTCCAAATACACAAGCTTTTACTCTCCCCAGGATGACACAGGGGTAGTAAATTCCTTGTGGATCCATGACTTGTTCATTTTGATGAACGTCAGTCTGTCCACATTGTCACTGGACAGACGCGTGCGCTTATCTGTCAGCACACACCCAGCAGCACTGAAGACACGTTCAGAGACAACGCTGGCAGCTGGACACGACAAAATCTCCAAGGCGTAAGTTGTGAGCTCTGGCCATTTTTCTAGGTTTGAAGCCCAAAAGGAGCAAGGCTCCAGTTGCACAGTCATGGCATCGATGTTCATTTGGAGATACTCCTGTATCATCCTCTCCAGCCATTGACTATGTGTCAGACTTGTTGTCTCTGGTGGCCTTGCAAAAGAGGGTCTAAAAAAATTATGAAAAGATTCCATAAAATTGCTGTTACCAGCACCAGATACGGTCCTACTGGTACGGGTAGACTGTTGAAGATGACGAGACCGTCCCATGTTTGTCAAGTTACAACTGGGAGATTCCCTCCCTGCACCTGCACGGTTGTTTGGTGGAAAAGCCAAGCTAAGATCGAGTAACAGCTTCTGCTGATACTCCTGCATACGTGTGTCCCTTTCTATGGCTGGAATTATGTCACAAAATTTGGACTTGTACCGGGGATCTAATAGTGTGGCAATCCAGTAGTCATCATCACTTCTAATTTTGACAATACGACTGTCATGTTGGAGGTAGTGCAACAAAAAGGCACTCATGTGTCTTGCGCAGCCATGCTGACCAAGTCCACGCTGTGTTTGTGGCATAGAGGTGCTACCCGTTCTTTCTTCCTCTGACATCTCCCCCCAACCTCTTTCAACTGAAATTTGACCAAGGTCTCCCTCATCTGCTGAGTCTTCCATGTCCATGGACAGTTCGTCCTCCATTTCTTCATGTTCTCCTGCACCTTGCTCAACATTTCGCCTGCTACTATGCGCCCTTGTCAATCCCTGTCCCCCATGGTCCCATGCCTGCTGCGTTGGTGATGATGAACGTCTGGACCTTGGTGATGTTGTTGTCCCTTGCGCATATGAATCTTCCTGTAGTTCCTCCCCTTCATGTTGTCCCACCCCCTGACTCCGAATAGTGTTTAGCGCGTGCTCCAGCATGTAAATGACTGGAATCGTCATGCTGATAATGGCATTGTCAGCGCTAAACATATTCGTCGCCATGTCGAAACTGTGCAGAAGGGTGCATAGGTCCTTGATCTGAGACCACTCCATCAGGGTGATCTGCCCCACCTCTGCATCTCGTTGGCCCAGGCTATACGTCATGACGTATTGCACCAGGGCTCTGCGGTGCTGCCACAGTCGCTGTAACATGTGGAGAGTTGAATTCCAGCGTGTCGCCACATCGCATTTCAGGCGATGAACCGGCAGGCCGAAAGACTTCTGGAGCGATGCAAGTCGCTCTGCTGCGGCGCTTGAACGGCGGAAGTGAGCAGACAGTTTTCGTGCCCTGTTCAGAAGGCCATCTAGGCCGGGATAGTGTGTTAAAAATTGCTGGACGACAAGGTTCAACACGTGAGCCATACAAGGTACGTGTGTCACCTTGCCCAGGCGAAGGGCCGCACCCAGTTTTGCAGCATTGTCGCACACGGCCTTACCAGGCTGCAGGTTGAGTGGAGACAACCATTTATTAAACTCGGACCGCAGAGCTGACCACAACTCCTCAGCTGTGTGACTCTTATTCCCAAGACATGTCAAGCTAAAGACCGCCTGATGCCGTTGCGCTCTGCTGCCAGCATAGTAATGAGGCGTGCGTGATTCCTTCTGCGCAGTGAGAACGCTGGTGGCCTGACCAGGCAGGCTTGGGGCGGAGGTGGAGGACCCAGATGAGGTGGAGGATGCAGAAGCAGTGGCGGAACTAGGACAGACAGAGGATTGACACACAAGTCGTGGGGACGGCAAGACTTGTGCAGCAGACCCTTCACCATCTATCACCATAGTTACCCAGTGCCCAGTCAGCGACATGTAACGTCCCTGTCCATGCTTACTGGTCCAAGTATCGGTGGTGAAATGCACCTGTTCACACACAGAGTTTCTCAAGGAAGCGGTGATGTTGTGTGCGACATGCTGGTGTAGCGCGGGCACACCTTTCTTAGAGAAGTAGTGGCGACTAGGCATCTGGTACTGGGGCACAGCGACAGACATAAGGTCTCTAAAATCCTGTGTGTCCACTAGGCGGAAAGGCAGCATTTCGGTAGCCAAAAGCTTACAGAGGGATAGAGTCAACCTCTTAGCTTTGTCATGGGTCGGAGGAAGTGGCCTTTTATTTGACCACATCTGAGGGACAGAGATCTGGCTGCTGTGTGTAGACGGTGTTGAGTAGGGTGTCCCTGGAAAAATGCAGGTTTGTGAGGAAAGTGCAGGCGGAGACATGATGTTGCCTTCATCCAACGTTGGTGCTATCGATGTCTGAGAGAGCTGTACACACTCACTTGTTTCCCCTTCCAAACCAACTGACGACTTACCAAGCAAACTGCCTGTTGCGGTTACAGTGGTGGAAGTTTTGCGTGGAAAAACAGGTGTGACAGCTGTCCACACAGTCCTAGAAGATGAAGAGCGCGCGGATGCACTGGAAGGGGCAGGCGGTGGATGGTTCGCTCCGCTAGGCCGCATTGCAGCACAGTGAGCTTCCCACCGGGACCTATGATATTTATTCATGTGACGATTCATGGAAGAAGTTGTCAAACTGCTGAGGTTTTGACCTCTACTAAGAGAATCATGACAAAGTTTACAGATCACATAATTTGGGCGATCTTTTGCTATGTCAAAAAAGGACCAGGCTAGGCAAGGCTTAGAGGCCATGCGACCTGTTGATCCACCCCGAATAATGCTCATAGGCAGAGTGGTGGCTGAGGATGCAGTTGTAGACGTGCTACCAGTGCTCCGACTCTGTACAGGAAGGCGCAAGGTAACTTCGTTGTCGGTTGCATCCTCCTCCACCGCCTCTGTTGACCTCCTCGAGTGCCTGACTGGGGGTTGACAGTAGGTGGGATCTAGAACTTCATCATCAATTGTTGTGTTTGCACTCCCCTCCCCCTCAGACCGAGCCTCTTCTTGCCCTGACCGAATATTTAAGTTGTCATCCCAATCGGGTATCTGCGTCTCATCTTCATCAGTATGTTCCTCATAGTCTATAACCACAGGTGTTACAGTTTGTGACAAAGGGTCAACATTATGCTCAGAAACTTGGTCCTCACGGCCTGAATCAGAGTCACAAAGGTTCTGGGCATCACTGCAGACCATTTCCTGTTCTGTACTCACTGTAGCTTGGGAGCAGACCTCTGATTCCCAGGCTATAGTGTGACTGAACAGCTCTGCAGACTCAGTCATCTCAGTTCCACCATACTGTGCAGGGCTGATGGAGACTTCAGAGCTGGGAGAAATCAAGTGTGATTGGGATGACAACTCAGAGGACTGGTGTTTTTTGGATGCGGTACTTGAAGTGGCTGAGAGGGCACTAGTTGGACCACTTGAGATCCATTCAAGCATTTTCCTTTTTTGCCCATCATCTACCTTTCTTCCTGTTGTTCGTGTCCGTAAAAAAGGGAGCACATCGGATTGTCCACGGTAAGTAGTAGACATCTTACTTTTGCTGGTAGATGGTCTATCTTCAGCAGATGATAATGGAGCTTTGCCACCTTCCCCACAGACAAAACCTTTTTTGCCTTTTCCACCACGCCTCTTCCCCTTTCCACCAGCATCTGTCATTTTGCCACTCATGTTGATTGCGACAAGATTGTGGACTGAAAATGTGGTAGTAAAAATTGAGAGGTGGTGAAGATTGCAGCGGTGGTCTAGCTTTATTAACAGCAGAATAATAAAGAATAAATATCCCTGACAATGCAACTACGACCCTTAAACTGGCAGCATAAATTGCTAGTATAATGGCTTAGTTATATGAGTTGGAGTGTGCAACGCAGGCATATGCGCTCTGCAAATGTCTTTGCACTAGTGGGACTATAGCAAAGTCCAATAGCCGCAGATAGGATGCCACTAGGTACACTGAGTGTTTGCTAGTATAATGGCTTAGTTATGAGTTGGAGTGTGCAATGCAGGCAGATGCGCTCTGCAAATGTCTTTGCACTAGTGGGACTATAGCAAAGTCCAATAGCCACGTATAGGATGCCACTAGGTACACTGAGTGTTTGCTAGTATAATGGCTTAGTTATATGAGTTGGAGTGTGCAACGCAGGCAGATGCGCTCTGCAAATGTCTTTGCACTAGTGGGACTATAGCAAAGTCCAATAGCCACAGATAGCATGCCACTAGGTACACTGAGTGTTTGCTAGTATAATGGCTTAGTTATGAGTTGGAGTGTGCAATGCAGGCAGATGCGCTCTGCAAATGTCTTTGCACTAGTGGGACTATAGCAAAGTCCAATAGCCACGTATAGGATGCCACTAGGTACACTGAGCGTTTGCTAGTATAATGGCTTAGTTATATGAGTTGGAGTGTGCAACGCAGGCAGATGCGCTCTGCAAATGTCTTTGCACTAGTGGGACTATAGCAAAGTCCAATAGCCACAGATAGGATGCCACAAGGTACACTGAGTGTTTGCTAGTATAATGGCTTAGTTATGAGTTGGAGTGTACAATGCAGGCAGATGCGCTCTGCAAATGTCTTTGCACTAGTGGGACTATAGCAAAGTCCAATAGCCACGTATAGGATGCCACTAGGTACACTGAGTGTTTGCTAGTATAATGGCTTAGTTATATGAGTTGGAGTGTGCAATGCAGGCAGATGCGCTCTGCAAATGTCTTTGCACTAGTGGGACTATAGCAAAGTCCAATAGCCACGTATAGGATGCCACTAGGTACACTGAGTGTTTGCTAGTATAATGGCTTAGTTATATGAGTTGGAGTGTGCAACGCAGGCAGATGCGCTCTGCAAATGTCTTTGCACTAGTGGGACTATAGCAAAGTCCAATAGCCACGTATAGGATGCCACTAGGTACACTGAGTGTTTGCTAGTATAATGGCTTAGTTATGA
The DNA here is from genome assembly GCF_048569485.1 of Anomaloglossus baeobatrachus. NCBI lineage: Eukaryota > Metazoa > Chordata > Amphibia > Anura > Aromobatidae > Anomaloglossus > Anomaloglossus baeobatrachus. The sequence continues at coordinate 70,427,239 of NC_134361.1, read as the reverse complement.
GTTGGAGTGTGCAATGCAGGCAGATGCGCTCTGCAAATGTCTTTGCACTAGTGGGACTATAGCAAAGTCCAATAGCCACGTATAGGATGCCACTAGGTACACTGAGTGTTTGCTAGTATAATGGCTTAGTTATGAGTTGGAGTGTGCAATGCAGGCAGATGCGCTCTGCAAATGTCTTTGCACTAGTGGGACTATAGCAAAGTCCAATAGCCACAGATAGGATGCCACTAGGTACACTGAGTGTTTGCTAGTATAATGGCTTAGTTATATGAGTTGGAGTGTGCAATGCAGGCAGACGTGCTCTGCAAATGTCTTTGCACTAGTGGGACTATAGCAAAGTCCAATAGCCACAGATAGGATGCCACTAGGTACACTGAGTGTTTGCTAGTATAATGGCTTAGTTATAATGAGTTGGAGTATGCAGAGGACAGGAGGGTACAGTGCCAGGATTTTGGGGCTCTGGGTAGAGGAATGGAAGCCTGCCTTTCTATCCCTCCTAATAGGGAAATGCAGGGAGGAAATCCCTGACCTTGGCTACACAGACGCTGGCGCTGTTTTCAGGACCTGTCACCTTAACTCTGACCCTGCCGGTTTGAGCCCTTAAAAGGACTGCTATAAAGTGCTCTCCCTAAGCTGTCTAACGCTGTGTATGCAGCGCATACAGCTGTATCGGCGATAGGACTCAGGAGGACGGAGCTGCGACAGTGATGTCTGACACCAAAGACGCAGAAGGCAGATAATGGCGTCCTGGAAGAAAATGTCCGGTTTTATAATGCAGGGACATGTGACATGGACATCCTATCACACATGCCGTTGCTTCTCTGGCTCAAAGTCCACTTAGCTGTGTGTGTGTCTGGGATTGGCTGACATTCTGGCCCGCCCCACAAGACGCGCGCGCTTAGGGAAGGAAGACAAGAAAAAAAAAAAAAAATGGCGATCGCCATTATAGAAACAGCAGTGATCTGAAGGCGCTGTTCACGCACACTATACACTGAAATGTCATAATAGTGTGATTCACAGAGTGACTTACACTATTACAGCAGAAACCAAGCTAGGATTTAGCTGGTTTTTTGCTGCTAGAACCGTTCTCGAACGTTTCTAGAACTATCGAGCTTTTGCAAAAAGCTCGAGTTCTAGTTCGATCTAGAACAGGCCCCAAAATCACTCGAGCCTAGAACTGGAGAACCACGAACCACGAACCGCGCTCAACTCTACTCAGGAGGAACTCCGGTCATCAGGGTCCAGGTCATCAAACACAGAACTCTGGTCATCATGGTCCAGGTCATCAGGCACAGAACACCAGACATGGAATATCAGTTGCAGGACATCAGACAGAGGTTCAGCTGGGATGGATGAAGCAGACAGGATGACAATTGTAGGCGGGCACGAACAAAGGTGGAGGATACAGGCAGGTTTGGACACAGGTTCAGGATACATGCTGGTACCTGGGAACAGACAGGACAGGTTGATTGAGACAGACAGGACAGACACAGCAGAGCAGAACTGGTTGCATGCAGGACTGGTGCTGGAGGCTGGGAGACCAGTGCAAATAGACAGGACCAACACACAGGCTAGGATCAAATCCTAATGCATTGCTCTGACCCCTCCCATTAGGGAAGGGCGTTTTAAATACCGGTGCCTCTAAGCGATAGACTGGGGACACCTTAGCAAGGTGAGCACACGTCCTCTTAAAGTGACAGGAAACGCACATGTATGCCCCTTAGGCTGGAAATCAGCAAAAAACGTACAACATGTACAAGGCCTGGGGCCTATGCGGGAGTTGGAGACCAACAAATACTTGGGCATGCCTGGGGGGAGCAAGCCAAGGACTGCACCACACAGGAGCAGCAACAAAGGGATGCAGTGGACAACGCGACACATGGGTGGCAATGGAGGGTTTGCTAGCCGAAGACCACAAACCCCGGCCAATCGGACATTGATGACCTATCATTAGGATAGACCATGAATGTAAAAGTAGTGGATAACCTCTTTGTCATTTCCATGAATCTGAAGATTCTGTGCCAACATTCACATAAAAAAGAATTGAAATGCTCTTCGAATAAGCCTCCTATCGATTTAAATGAGAATTGCTCCAGAAATCACTTTAGTAAAACAGCATCATGTACACTAAAGGGCTACTTTCCCTTTACTGTCAATGGGAATTTTACTCAAAGAGTATTTGAAGAGTTTTTATTTGGCTAGTGAAACACAATAAGCAACACAATACTTGTTATACAATCATTATATTTGCTTGCAAAATCATTGGGTAAAGTCTTTATTTTGAGATGTGAAAGTCTGTGTAACAGTGAATAAAACTTGAGGGGGCACATTTACCAAGATGAATGATTCAGAATTCTGACAGTATTTAAACACAAAAAATTTCTATTAATTATTATCATATTTCTGATGTGTTTTGTGAAAATTCGGACGTGTGCGCAGACCCATTGATTTTAATAGGTCTACTTGTGTCCGTGACTCTGGTACATGTGAAATAGATGTCCCATGAACTGGAGACACGGATGTGTGAAGAAGGCCTAAGCAGGTGATGTTTTGCTGAGAGCAATGACCGTCATTTCTCATAGCTTGATGGTATTGATGATCATTCTGTGCACATTGGTACTGGGGCTAGCCTATCTAAAAAGACTATGAAACAACTCGCTAGGGAAGATACCTGTCAGTCATCTAGAGTGCCATTAAAAATGCCAGCCTGAGGCAGTGACTGAGTACAGTCATCGCCAAAAGTTTTGAGAATGACACCAAAATTATATTTTCACATGATCTGTTGCCCTCTGGTTTTTAATTGTGTTTGTCTGATGTTTACATCACATACAGAAATATAATTGCAATCATATTATGAGTACCAAAAGGTTATATTGACAGAATGAGTTAATGCAGCAAGTCAATATTTGCAGTGTTGACCCTTCTTCTTCAGTACCTCTGCAATCCTCCCTGGCATGCTCTCAATCAACTTCTGGAGCAAATCCTGACTGATAGCTGTCCATTCTTGCATAAGCAATGCTTGCATTTTGCCAAAATTTGTTGTTTTTTGTTTGTCCACCCGTCTCTTAATGATTGCCCACAAGTTCTCAATGGGATTAAGATCTGGGGAGTTTCCAGGTCATGGACCCAAAATCTCTATGTTTGGTTCCATGAGCCATTTAGTGATCACCTTTGCTTTATGGCAAGGTGCTCCATCATGCTGGAAAAGGCATTGTTGGGCGCCAAACTGCTCTTGGACAGTTGGGAGAAGTTGCTCTTGGAGGACATTCTGGTACCATTCTTTATTCATGGCTTTGCTTTTAATCAAGACTGTGAGTGAGCCGATTCCCTTGGCTGAGAAGCAACCCCACACATGAATCGTTTCAGGATGCTTAACAGTTGGCATGAGACAAGACTGGTGGTAGCGCTCACCTCTTCTTCTTCTAATAAGCTGTTTTCCAGATGTCCCAAACAATCGAAAAGGAGATTCATCTAAGAAAATGACTTTACCCCAGTCCTCAGCAGTCCATTCCCTGTACCTTTTGTAGAATATCAGTCGGTCCCTGATGTTTTTTCTGGAGAGAAGTGGCTTCTTTGCTGCCCTCCTTGAAACCAGGCTTTGCTCAAGCAGTCTCCGCCTCACAGTGCAGAAGCACTCACACCAGCCTGCTGCCATTGCTGAGCTAGCTCGGCACTGCTGGTAGTCTGATCCCACAGCTGAAACAGTTTTAAGATACGGTCCTGGCGTTTTCTGGTCCTTCTTGGGCGCCCTGGAGCCTTTTTTGGTAACAATGGAAGCTCTCTCCTTGAAGTTCTTGATGATGCGATAGATTGTTGACTGAGGTGCAATCTTTGTAGCTGCGATACTCTTCCCTGTTAGGCCATTTTTGTCCAGAGCAATGATGGCTGCACGTGTCTCTTTAGAGATAACCATGGTTAACTGAAGAGAAACAATGATACCAAGCACCAGCCTCCTTTGAAAGTGTCCAGTGGTGTCATTCTTACTTAATCATGATTAATTGATCGCCAGCCCTGTCCTCATCAACACCCACACCTGTGTTAATGGAACAATCACTAAAACAATGTTAGCTGCTCCTTTTAAGGCAGGAATGCAATTATGTTGAAATGTGTTTTGGGGGTTAAAGTTAATTTTCTTAGCCAATATTGACTTTGCAAGTAATTGCTGTTAAGCTGATCACTCTTTATGACATTCTGGAGTATATGCAACTTGCCATTAGAAAAACCTAAGCAGTAGACTTTGTAAAAATTAATATTTGTAGCATTCTCAAAACTTTTGGCCATGACTGTAGTCTCATCTCCAGCTTTGTTGCTAAGCCGCATTTTTAATGTATATTTTCTCTGAAATTTAGGAGCATTAAATATAAAAATGTACCTGCCTACAATCATGCATCCAAGCTCAGATTCATGCTGCCCATGGATTCTGCAAAATTAATCTAATTTCAGGGTCTCTTTAAACGTATAATTACTAGTGGTCAATGAGGAGCGAATAGTAACTATTCATGATGGATAATGCTTACCAAATACCAAGTACTATTCCAGTATTCGTCATGACAAAAAAATGCTCGGGTTCTCCATTGACTTGCATTAGGTTCGTTATTTGTGAAGAATACTGGACTAGGACTTTGGGATTCGTTATGAATAATCCAAACACAAATAGTTACTATCCGCTCATCAAATTAACCTCAATTTGTCTCCTATGAGAATAATTGATTGCTTTTTTCTTTAGCTTATCAAATTTCCATACGTGATTTCTCATCCTATGTCTAGAACGGAAGTGTACATTTCAGAAGATGTTACATTAATGCTTTGTAAAGTCATAGTTTTATGTCCCTGTCTCATGAGTTTGTGCATCTTTTAAAACTTGACAATATCCTGGTGGCTGTAGAAGCCATTGTTTGACATTAAATACTGGTATTTGGTCAGTGATCTAAAGGTACACACAGATCCTGCTGCATAAGTGACTCTCCTAGTTTTACTCACACTATAACATTTTCTTAAAGAGTATTACTGCCCAAATGCATAACTTTACCTTTATCCATACCAAAACGTCATCCACCAATTGGATGGCAAGACACTTGATGTATCCAAGTCAGTTTGTAACTTATAAAACATATTCCATTGACTGCCCTATTATTCATTGCTTGTGATAGTGAGAGAGGTAGATGGGATACCTTCTGCCCTCACGTACAGCTGTCCATACTCTCCTAGCCAGTCCCTATGCAGTCTCCTCAACTTTTGCCGAGCAGGAACCTGTAACCTTGATAAACCTTGTAGATGCCATTGCTAGTGGGCTGGCAGGTGAGGAATGCTAGATCCACCGCTGCACTAATACAACACAAGGAAAGGAGAGACAAACAAGGGAAAACAGAAAAAAAGTATAAAATCCGACTTCGGGAACACTCCTCCACAGTACCTTACACCAAGGTGGCCAGAGTAAAAATGATTAGTATCTTAAGCAAAAATTGCTGGGAAACACCACTACTTAAACCAACAGGGTGTGGCTACAAAGCAGCTGCTACTGAAATGCTCTGCTAGGAGCTGCTGGCAAAAAACCTGATATTAACTCTTTACGCACCAAAAGAAATTAAACTACGTTTAAGTATAGTCTTAGATAGTAATGAGTGACTCTAGTCCTGAACCTGTCACTAGTGTCCAAAAAACAAAGAGACGACCGTGACAGAAACTTTGAAGGAGACAATACATAAAGAGACCATTTGTGGTGTTGAACATTTACCATTTCAGTATAGATATGGTCCTTGAACCAGTTTTTAATCTATGTACAAACTATATTTTTTAAATGAATTCACCAAATTTTATCTACTGGTGTTTATAAGGGACAGCATTAAATGGGTACCATGAATAAGGCATAGTTGCAGAAACGCGTAGGTCTAGTGGGATTCTGCCTATGTGTCTGTGCTATATCTTTTTAATATATATTATTCAATAAATAGGATTTTAACCATAACCTTCTTGCGTACATCCTTGGAGATACTTTATCCCTTTGATTCCTGTCCAACCCACGCCAGGTCTGCTCCGTGTGCAGTCTATGATTTCATGCAGGTTTGAAAAGGCTACAAAAGTAGTTTTGTTTCCCTAGCGTGAAAATATCCTGTTTTTTCAGGTACTGCTTTGTAGGAAAAAACAAGTGAAGGAGAAGCTGTTCCCAACTAATATTTGGCCGGTTCACTTCCAGGATCAGTTGGGGTCCAGGAAGTCATACTAACAAATTATACTGGGGTGGTATTTTCTGCTGATATGCCATAACATTACAAGAAATCTCTCTTCAATGATAATATATTATTATTTGCAATAACAAATTCTAGAAGCCACATAATGAAATTGCATATGTGCACAAACAAATTTGTCACAAAGTTAGTGTACCTTAGAATACATCAAAGTCCTTATAATTCGCAAGGTATCATGAACTAATTATTTTTTAATGAATTTCCTGAAAATTGTGGCTTGCCAGTTGGCTGCCAATTTTTCTGGATTCTTTATACTCATCTATCCTATTTCTACACCTCATTTCTCCTGCAACCTCAGCTCCCCAATTGTTCTTTCTTCAGCTCACTCCCTCTGGCTTTTGCTCTTTGGATTTTCTAGTGGATTAGGCCTGATTCACTTAGGTGAGGCATGGAGCAAGTCAACTACCGCAGTACCACATAGGAAATTAACATTATTTACATTGACGATGTGTATCACCCTCAACTTTACCTTTTGAAGCAAAAGACAGGCAGTTAAGTAGTTCCTGAGTAGACATGAGTGAACCTTTGGAAGTTCGGTTTGGCAGATACAGTTGAACCTCAAAAAAGCTTGGTTGTGACCCTGACTTGATCCAAACCTCAATGGAAGTCTTTAACTGGGCAGTTCGTGGCTCCATCCACATGCTGCCAGCCATAAGCAGAACACTTTTGGAGTAGGGTGGGAGGTTTTTTTTTAAATTTTTATTTTGTGTGTGAACACTACATCTGATCATGCTGATTTTTCCCCAAGTGCGAACCGTTCGAACACTGCAAGCGGCTCACACCAGGCAGAGCATCATTCATACCCAAGCATAGCTCTACTCGCTTGAGTGATTTCCACTCGTAACTCACTCAAACGTCAAACCCAAACTTTGTTTTTTTAAGTCGGTTTCTGCTCCTATAGATATAGACACCGCCTCATACCCAGATACGCCACTTGTCACATCACTATACTTTTTGAGGACCCTCTGCACGCACACTGATGAAGGGCTTTTGACCGAAATGTCTGTGATTGTGCTGGTCCTACAAGTTCTTCACAATAACAACAACTATTCTCGTTGATCTTGATTGTCAAGTTTCTACATCTACTAGAGACAGGTTTGGACCCTACTTGTGCACCTCCCCAGAAGTCCCATGTGTATCCACTCACTAGGTACTAAGCCCAAACTCCGAACATGGAACCTCAGGTTCATTCATCTCTACTCCTAAGCCAGGTCTAGAGACGGGACAGCTTAAAGACAGGTGAGTATCATCTTTCCGCATGTTTTAACATTTTTTGTCCGTGCATTTTTTATGCTTTAAGGACTTGGTAGACCTGAGACCATAATTAATTTTCTGCTGGCTTAATTGAGTGACTTTACCGTAAAGAAATTTCAATAGATTTGTGTTTCAACTTCATACATTTACTACCCCAATTTGCAGTAGAAATACAATAGTGTCCTGTGCAGTTTCACCTGCTGTTTTGTGTGACAGAGATTACAAAGGACATGTAAATACAGAGAAAAGCAGTAGGATCTCCAGTAGGTCCTGGTAATTGCTTGACTTTTCTTAGTACTGATGCCAGCCCTACTAACACAAGGTGCAATATTAGTCAATGCTACATTGATACTTCAGGTAACAGAAAAATAGCCACAGTTAATATTGCTTTCTAAATCTTTGAGGAAGATATATTTTATTGAATTTAGTTTCTTGAAGCACTCAAGCAACGTTTTTGTACTTTTTATAAAAGAACAATACTATAATAATAATAATTATAATAATAATTATTATTATTATTATTTATTAATAATAATAATAAGCACTCAAACACTTTTGAACCACTCAAGCAAAGTTTTTGTACGTCTAAAAGAACAATATGTTTATTATTATTATTGTTATTATTATTATTATTAATAATCCTGATAATATGCAAAGTTTTTGTACTTCTAAAAGAACAATATGTTTAATATTATTATTATTATTATTATTATTATTATTATTATTATTATTATTACTGCAGCTAATAATAATAATAATAATAATAATAATAATAATAATAATAATAAGAAGAAGAAGAAGAAGAAGAAGAAGAAGAAGAAGAAGAAGAAAAATCCATTACAGCTTGACTTTTTGACTTAATGGAGAAAGTTTTAGGTCAGTTCTGGCAAAACAATAAATCCATTCCCATAATTTACTTTTCCAAATTTATTTCCACATAATTACCCAGGTCATTTTGACTTAGAAACATATTATCTGAATGGCCGTATTATTATTTGAATACCTAATACTGTCATCAGAATAAGAATACAATCTCTCAACAGCAGTTCCCAGGTAACAATTTTTTTTTTTAATCTACACTGAACAAAAAATATAATTGTATAATAAAGGATCAAACTTGTTATGTGTAACTCAAGTGATTCACTTGAAAACCATAGTATATGTAATTGGGAAATGTGAATTACTGGGCCCCTTTATTTTCTAGCTGCTCAGACACAATGAGAGGTGTAACTAAAATTACTTAGATATCTTACCCATAAGGGAATTATAAGTAGTCTGTATGCCTCTAAAGTGAACGTGTGGCCTCTGCTATGAAAATATGTTTAAAAATAATAAATATTCAAAAGAGGGGGGTTAACACGTTGAAAAGCAATACTGGAATGAACGATCTATAAAGTAAGGCGGGCTTCACATCAGCGGTATTCTGCCGCAATGCCGGATCCGGCACAAATGCGTTTCACTTCAATGCATTTCCTATGGACTCGCAGCAAGTTACGGTCACACGTGGTTGTGTTCGTCATACACAACCGCATGTCACCGGAACTTGCCGTGAGTCCATAGGAAATGCATTGAAATGAAACGCATTTGTGCCGGATCCGGCATTGCGGTAGAATACCGCTGATGTGAAGCCCGCCTAAGTCAAATGTCTTGTTATAAAATATCAAAGTCAGAAAAGAAAGAAAGAAATACTATAGTGAAATCACAAACAAGTAGGAACATCTGAGTAAAGCCAGCCATACTCATTAGGCTGCATTCCTGGATGAGTTTTTGGTGAGTTTTGATGTTGCAGAATTTCTACACCATTTCTGCATCTATTATGTAAATTGGGTTACTTTTTTTTTTTGGGGGGGGGGATATACATTTTTGTATACTGTTCTTCCTGTGCAGTTTCATTGAGTTTTTGATGATGTGGTTTTTACCTCTTTTTGGTGTGTCATGTTTTTATTAATGCTGCTTTATGTTTTATACACCCTGGTATTTGGTTTTGACAAAATTTTATTGATTTACTTATGTATAGATTAAATACATTTTATGTGTTTTTATAGCAGAAACAAACTACTGTATAAGAGCATGTTCATTTTGCGCTAAATAAAAAAGAAGCGCAGTGAGCAGGAGATTTCTATAAATTGAATCCACTTTTCTGGCACTGTTTGAAGCTGCATTTATGATGCATCAAAAAAAAAACAGCATCAAAAACTCACTAAAGCTAATCATAGGAGCGTAGCCAATCTCCTGCCTAGCCGAGGGTGGCGTATTTTGAAGAAAAAAAACAGTTACATTGCTTCATGTCAGTATCCCGCTGTACAAAGGGCTGGTAAGATGTAGTACAGCGTATTCCCCACTAGGTGGCAGCAGAGTAGTGAAGGAGAGTCAAAGTAACAGTGTAACAGAAAGGCAGCTGAAGTACAGCAGATCAACTTCAACAGGCAGTTCACAGGCAAACCACCATGGGGCAATAGAGTAGTCAAGCAGTCAGGGTCTAGCCAGGAAAGTCAAGTCACTGCAAAAAAAGGATCAAAATTAGGTCAGAAAACAGAACCGAAGTGAGATGCCGGGAGATTAAGTATCCAGATGGAAACACATAGGGCACAGGGAACAGAAGACAAGACTGGAGGGCGAGGAGACACAAACACGGGTAGGAGGATGAACCAGGATGGGTAAACAACTGACAGGAGTGGGAAGTCAGGGACTGGGACAGATGGACGAATGGGGGAGAGTACAGGTCATGGCATTGTAACAAGGAGTCAGATCCAACAGGAAAACTCATCTGAGCCAGCCACAGGCTGTAGAGCAAAACTATAACCAGCACAGGTATGCAAGTGCAAAAACCAGACATAGTCTCTCCTGAAACCAGAATGAGGCTGATGGGAGTTAACCCATGACATAACCAGGTCAGGTCTGGGTAACTCTGGAGTGGAGAATACCAGTCCTGGATCATGACAGCCAGTGGCTGCGCATCACCTCCTCCAGTTGCAGTCATTTATTACAATGATGGTGGGGTGCACAGAGGTGATCAGTCTCAGTGAAATTGCTTACCAGTCTTTCTCTGTACCCTGGCCTGCTCTCCTTCTCTGCACTCAATTTTAGTCATGTTTATAAGACAGTAATACAATTGATGTCGGTGCCACCTGGCACAAGAGCAGAGACATGCTGTAATCAGCTGCCTGCTCTGCTGGAATTCGGAGAACATCAGATGTTGCGATGTTGTGTCTGTGTAGGACATTCCAAGAGGGTTAGCTATGGGAACATAAGAGGCTACCTATAAGTAAATAAAGAGCTTTCTATGGGGACATTCCAGAGGGGCTGCCTATGGGGACATAAGGAGCTGGCTGTGGGGACATTCCAAGAGGGGATGACTATAGAGGAATCCAGAGCTGGCTATGGGGATATAAAAAGGGCACTAGAGACATCACAAGAAGGGCTGGCTATAGGGAGATAAGGGGCTCACTACAAGATGTAAGAGGTGTTGTGGGGACATCACAAAAGGAGTTGTCTAATAGGAAATAAGGAACTGGCTATGGGGACATAAGAGGGCTTGACTATGGGGACCTAAGGGGCTGGCTATGGGAACCTAAGAGGGGCTGTGGGGACATCACAAGAGGGGCTTCCAATAGGGACAAAATGGGGCTGGCAATAGAGACAATACAAGACAGGCTGACTATGAGGACATAAGGGGCTGGCCATGGGGACCTAAGAGCTGGTATTAGAGACACAAGGAGCTGGCTATGGGGACCTTACAAGAGGAGGCTAAATATGGGAACATAAAGGGCTGGCTATAGGAATTTTACAAGAGGTGCTAGCTTTGTGGATATAAATTGCTGGCTATTGGGACATTACAAGAGCTATGAGGACATTACAAGAGGGGCTGTCTATAGGGAGACAAGGGGCTGGCTATGGAAACATTACTAGATGCAGTTGGCTATGTTGACATAAGGAGCTGGCTATTTGAACATTACAAGAGGGACTGTTTATGGGGACATAAGGGGTTGGCTATCGAGACATAAGGGGGTTGGCTTTGGGGACAGAAGGAGAAGTCTATAGCCACATTACAAGAGGAACTGGCTAGGGAGCATAAGCAGCTGGCTATGGGGGCATAACAATATGGGCTAGCTAACTATGGGAACATAAGGGGCTGGCTATGTAGACTCTACAAGAGGGGCTGGCTTTTGAGATATAAGGGACTAGCTATGGGAACACTTCAAGAGAGGCTCTTTATGGGAACATAAGGGTCTGGCTATGGGAACATTACAAGAGTGGCTGGCTATGGGGAAATTACAAGAGGGGCTTGATATTGGGACATAAGGGTCTGGAAACCAGGACATTACAAGAGGGGCTGACAAAGGGGACATAAGGGAATTGTTTTAGGGACATAAGAAGTTGGCTATGTGGATATAATGATATGCTAAATAGTGCAAGTGACATTTATGTATGAGATAGCCAAGATGATTGTCTATATAATGAAGATAGTCTCACATTTGAAGCTGTAGTGGATAGTGAGATATGGAGCCTGAAAGTCAAATGTTCTAAACATTGTTACCTTTTTAATCTTCAGTGTATATTCAACTGACTTGACATTACAATTAATTGATGTATTAAGGTTGATGATGAATTTATGTTGTAATGTGATGAATCTAGTGATGTAGTCATGTACTAATTGGGGTTCTGTTGAAAAATTCCTGTAATGATGATTTTACTGGTGTTGTATCTATTTACTGACAGTGGTCCTTGTGATGTATTCATGTACTGATGTGGATTCTGGTACTGCATTAATGTATTTGGAGTAGTTTTGGTAATGAATTTATCTACTGATGGTGATTCTGGTGATGTATCCATATACTGATGGTTGTTCTAGTGACCTTTTAATTTACTGGTGATTGCTCTGGTGCAAATTTTATCTACTGTTGATGGCTTTGGCGACATATTCATGTACTGATTATGATTTTGGTTTTGAATGTGCGTACTGATGATGGTTCTTGTGATAAATATATCAACAGAACCATCATCACTACATGACTACATCACCAGAGCACTTAATAGTACATGAATTCAGCACCAGAATAATCATCACTACATGAAGATGTCACTAAGCACCATCAGTTCAGGAACATGAGACCAGAACCACCATTGGTACATGAATACAGCAACATAACCACTATCCATACAGGAATATGGCACAAGAAACTACCATTAGTTTTGTTACAAACTATTGTATGACAGATATAAAACCATCATTTGTATCCCTTTATAATGGGGTCTGTTTCATTTTCATTGGGATATTTGCCAAATGCTAAATACCTTAAAAGAAGCCCAATAGCCCTCATTAGTTAAGCAATATTAGTTTCCATGACTGTCCTTGAGTATGACATTTAAAATACACGATATCAGGGACAAATATTGCTATTTTTCCCTGATATTGTGTAAATGGTCTGCAAGCAATGAGTAATACTTTCATATTTAACTATGAAAACACACTCCATGTTGAATCTCACCTCTAAAGTACACCATTGTTTAAACTTCTGCTGATAATTTTTGGTGGAAAGGTAACAGTTCTGGTGGAAGTGATCATCAGCATTTATTACCTGACCTATCAGAGGGGGAAAGGGTGTGTGTTTGAGGTGCTGTTACCTTAGTGTCTGACTCATTTTTTTTATATAGGAAATGAGGGTTCATATGGGGGGTAAGGCATGGGCTTCATCTGCCTAGGGCACCAAAATACCTTGTCCAGGCCTTGCATACAATCATAACAAACACACAGAACTAGCTTAGAGGGAATCTTTCAGGTTGGATAACACTGTTAACTTTCAAATATAGGTTTACTTTGCAGGTTAATAGTGTTATCAAGGTGTCCAGCCACATCACTGAAAGTGTAACACCTCTGAGGAAATGAACTTTATTCCTACCTGGAGCCTCCTACTTTCAGTCATGCAGGTGTGTCTGTAACACATCTGAGGAAATGAACTTTATTCCTACCTGGACACTTCTGCTTTCAGTCATGCAGGTGTGTCTGTAACACGTCTGAAGAAATTAACTTTGTTCCTACCTGGAGCCTCCTGCTTTCAGTCATGCAGGTGTGTCTGTAACATATCTGAGGAAATTAACTTTATTCCTACCAGGAGCCTCCTGCTTTCAGTCATGCAGGTGTGTCTGTAACACCTCTGAGAAAATGAACTTTATTCCTACCTGGAGCCTCCTACTTTCAGTCATGCAGGTGTGTCTGTAACATCTCTGAGAAAATGAACTTTATTCCTACCTGAAACCACTTTCAGTCATGCAGGTATGTCTGCTACAGCCATCACTTTTTGAACTAACACAGCATACATAAGAGGCCTTTGAGTAAGAACTTAAGGCCCCGTTACACTTAATGACATTGCTAACGAGATATCACTGGGGGTCACGGAATTCGTGACGCACATCCGGCCTCGTTAGCGACGTCGTTGCATGTGACGAGCGACCGCTAACAATCCAAAATACTCACAAAATCGTTGATTCTTGACACATCGTTCATTTTCCAAATATCATTGCTCGTTCAGGACGCAGGTTGTTTGCCGTTCCTGAGGCAGCACACATCGCTACATGTGACACTCTGGGAACGTCGAACAACAGCGTTCCTGCGTCCTCCAGCAACGAGGTAGGAATGACGTTAATGCAGCTGCTCTCCGCCCCTCCGCTTCTATGGTGGCCCGCTGTGTGATTTCGCTGTGACACCGTACGAACCTCCCCCTTAAAAAAGAGATTGTTTGCTGGCCTCAGCGACGTCATTAGGAAGGTATGTGCGTATGACACGTACTACCAATATTGTTCGCCACGGGCAGCGATTTGCCCATGACGCACGCACGACGGGGGCGGGTGCGATCGCTAGCGACATCTCTAGCGATATTGTTCCGTGTAAGCAGCCTTTAGTTTCCAATATCTGTATATTCAAATCAGATCATGTTCATTTGTTCACTACTTGGTCAGTATTTGGCATCAGTATGTGTAAGACAAAACCAGGAGTAGGTGTAAAATACAGAAGTGATGCCTGTGTTTCTATTATACTCTTCATCTGACTGTTCCACTCCTTATTGTGGCTTACAGATACAAATTCTGACCAAATTTGGAACATGTGACCCTGGCCTATGTGTCATGCAATGGTGAAAATATGGTAGCAATCGTATTCAACATTGTTTTCCAGGAATGCAATACAGTGCAGCACTACTATATTTGATATATCCCTAGGGATACAATGTTTTTCTATATTCTTATACCTCTCAGTTTACTTGCAATCGTATTTAATATCCCAGATCAGATGAAATTCAGTTAAAAACTATTGCATAAAAATATGTGATATTTGCTTCCTCTTTTTAGCATAAAAATGTATGAGGATTCGCGTTTCTTGATTTACATCTACATTATAGTATAGTGTGGGTGGGTTTTTCCTTTGAGAAACAACATGTGCATTATGTAAAGAAGGTGAAGCATCTATGTTGGTATAGTTATGTGCCTGACTTATACACCTTTTGATTCAGATGTTCTTTGACATTAAACCCTTCACCCCGACTGATTTTGCGCTTTCTGTTTTTGTTTTCCTCTCCCCTTCTTCTGAGAGTCATAACTTTTTTAATTTCCGTCAATCTTGCCATATGAGGGCTTGATTTTTTGTGGGACTACATTTGTTTGTTCTACATTTAAATTAAACCATGAGTTTTACCATATAGTGTCCTGAAAACCAGAAAGCAAATTCCAAATGCAAAAAAATTGCAAAAAAAAAAGTGCAATTGTGCAATTGTTTTTGAGATATTTTATTCACTGTGTTCACTATATGGTTATGGTGATGTATTGGTGAGATGCCTCAGGTCGGTGTCAGTGTTCGTTGACACTAAACATGTATAGGTTTACTTTTATCTAAAGGGTTAAAAAAAATCAAATGTTTGTCCAAAAAAAGTGGCGCACATTTTGTGTCATTTTCCCCGACCTGTAGCATTTTCATTTTTGATCTATGGCTCAGTGATGACTTATTTTTTTCATCTGGAGCTGACGTTTTTAACAGTACCATTTTTGCTCAGATACTACATTTTGATCGCCTGTCATTGCATTTTGCACAAAATTTGCGGTGACCAAAAAATGTAATTTTGGCGTCTGGAATTTTTTTGATGCTACCGACCATATTAATTGATTTCATATTTTAATAGATCAGGCAATTCTGAATGTGGTGATACCAAATGTGTGCATATTTTTAATTTTTTTATCCCTTTAATATTCAATGGGGCGAACGAGTGTTGATTTGAACTTTTAGGGTATTTTATTTTTTAAATTTTTCAAAACTTTTTTTACTTATTTTATTTTAGGGGGCTATAAGGATCAACTGTCTGATCGCTCATTCTGTTCTCCCTATCAGAGCAGCAATGCTCAGATCGGGAGAAATACTCATCTCTTGTAACCTGCGGTACCCGGCTGCATGTTATAGGACCTGAGTCATGTGAGCTACAGGAGTCATCACATTACCCTGTGCTACCATGACAACATTGGATCCACGTGATCACGTCACATGACTTGCAGTGGTGGGCGGTGAGTAAACCTTTACTGCGATCTAATGGCACTGTCACATATTGACAGTGTTATTTAAGGGGTTAGCAGGTACGGTTAGATAACGATTCCACTCATGCCTGCAAGGCACACATGTCAGCTGTACAACTCAGTTGACATGTGAGCTAATCCCTTCTGGCAGCCAATGGCGATTAACACTATGACCGCTAGGATGTAATGTTACTGCCTGCAGTCATTAAGGGGTTAACTAATAGGGTTTGCAATCTTTTCCAGCATCATTGATCTCTATGTTTAGTTTTACCTGCTATTTCAAGTGGTTGTCCTGTCTAAAATGATAAGTCTGCAGTGCCTCAATGTGTCACTGTATGTCACTACAGACTTATGAATTCTCTCAGAGCACACAAGGTGTGCTGCAAGGATTCTCCAGTTTCTGGAGCTGGGAATGGCAGTCATGTAACTGCATGTGTGATATGCATGTTCCCGGGCAGAACCCGACTAGATGGCATGGCTTCAATAACGACAACTGTATTGATCAAGGCTGCACCCACTAGATGGCCACACCTGCTATTCGGATGCGCCCGTTCCATACACTTGTAATGAGTAATGCCCCATCCACTGATTTGGCTCTAACCGGGCACATTCATATCTCACAATTATGGTCACATGATCTCCATTCCCAGCTAAGAAACCGGGAAATCCTCACAGTATGCAGTATGTACTCTGGAAGAATTCTTAAGTCTGAAATCACAAATTTTATACTAGACAACCCCTTTAATGTCAAAGTTGCATACATATAACAACTGCTGGCAATCTGCAAATTAAGGATTGCCTCTCAGAGCAAAATTGTCAAAGTTGTCTTTATTCTATTTGGCAATTCTACTTATTAAAGTTATTGTCTGCTTTAAAATAATTAAAGGTGATACGTATTGGTCTGTACATAAAGCATGCTAGTCTTTTTTACATTTGATAGTAGTAGGGTGAACTACAATAGGGCCTCCCCACAACTTCCATAACTGCTCTTCGAAGAAGCATCATCAGTTGTCAGTGATAGAAGTTATGTGAGTGACAGCGGTGCCATACTCTGATGACGATTTGTCATGAGTCTCTCTTACAGTTGAGAGATTTGTGATGTGATCTGAGCCTCACATGTAGTTTTCTGGCTCTGCATATTAAATGTATTTTTTTTCTTTCAGCACTGCAAGGGTTAATGTAGTTTTTCCCTTGCAGGTTGCTGCAAACTAGTTCATCTCAGCTGTAGCCAGTTTCTGACCATTCTCCTCCTCTTTAAATACTCACATGATCCGTCATGTGATGCCGGGTATAGAATCATTCTATGCTGACCACCTGAGAAGTGAGGAAGGTGGCAGATCCTGCTGTTGGAGACTTGCTGTTTGCTGTCTGGTGTTTGACTGCTATGTTGGTTGTTTATCCTTTTCCTGTCCATCTTACTTGTGTATTATACCCCCGTGTAAGTGTGCCAAGTGATTTAGTTTTTTGTGTCCCCTGTTTGTTTACTTTTGCGGAATACGATTCTCATCCAGCCCTCCCCAGGGGTGGTGGGAATGGGGGGTATTAGATCAGGGCGGGCCAGGAGCAGGGCCAGGGTGGAAGCACATGCATCCTCACCTCTAGAGGTAATTCTGGGAGCAGGGATAGCTAGGTAACCCCTAGTTTGAGAATCAGTTGAGGAGCCCCTATCCCTGATATCCCCAACCAGTTCCGATGCACCCCATCTCCGATATCCTCAACTGGTTCCATGACACCCCTATCCCCTATATCCCTACCAATTTCGTTACACAATTCATTTGCGAACATTGCTAGAAGCTGGCTGAGCAGCTGCCTTTCTATCCTCTGATGACCTCCTGTTTCACAAGGGTGAAAGAAACTGCAGAGAAAAGACTGCAGGGCCAAAAACAAAAGACAGCCGTCCAACATGAAAATGCGTTGTGGAATAAAAACTGCTCCTTTATTATTGGATCAAGGATCTTCGAAACCATGAATTGTCTTTTACCTCAAGCATTCTGGTGAAGTTCATCCCCCAGCCATAGGGCAGCAGCAACCATTATTGAGTTTTCACAGGAGTTGTGCCTACACAACTTGATCTGGTGAGAATATTACCTGGATATAATATATCTTTATATAAAAATATTTCTTTATGGTCTGGTGCCCTCTATTTCCATATAGTTTTTATCTAAGTTTTTATGCATGTGTGAAAAATATGAATACTGACAAAATAGAGTGAAAATCCACAGTGACTTCATTGGCTTTATTAAAGTAAGTGGTTTCCTTTCTGGCTCTGTTGGAGTCATCATTAGAAACTTGTTTGCCTCAGATTCCGACAGAAACCATGATGTATTGCTTTTTGGAGATATATATAAATATAGCCTAATATAGCCTAAATGTACTGGCAAAAGGGTAGATTTTTTTTCAGTTTTAGGTTCCATAGGTTTACAGGGAGTATGGCTGGAAGAGTAGTCAGGAAAACCGAGGTCTGTTAACAGGAGGACACGTATGAGCACAAGGAGTAAACAGAGGCATAGTCAGGTCAATATCTGAGGGTCAGAAATCCAGGAGAGCACGTAGTAAGTTCAGAGAGAAAACAGAGACATGGTCAAGTAACGGTCAAAGGACAAAAGAGCAGGAGGTAATAGTAGGAACAGGGAGTGGGCAGAGAGGAGTCAAATAACAGTCCAGGATCAAAAAACAAATATCATAAAACTAGCAAAGACACAAACCAACAGCACAACTGCAGAACCAGAGAATACAACTGGCGATGTTCTGAGCGAGCATGCTCAGTAAAGGAGATTGAGCAATTATCAGGGAGGTGGAAGACCTGAGCAGTTAGCACCAACATGGAATCCTGTACTGTCAGTCAAACTGCTAACTCAGTAACTCAGGAAAGTGCAGCAGAGCATCTCCAATGGCAAGATGCTCTGCACAGAGGAATTGTGACAATTTCATTTTGATAGAATCATTGATGCATTTGTTAATATGAGTTAATGCGAGTTACTTTATAAAAAATTCCTTAGAGCTCTAAATTATGTTTGATTGTTTATTTGGTTTTTTTATGATGGGTCATATATCTTTCTGTAATAGCCAAAATGTTTGGTTTTAGTTTTAATATTGTGGATAATATTTTGTAACTTAAGCTTGTCTTGATATATTTTTGTTATATATATTACCTTTTCTATTGTGCTTTATTTATTTTTATTGCTATTAAATTGTACTTGAAAGATGTTTAGTTACATTTAGTCTTGTAGGCTCTTTTTGTAGAAAAAAAGAATATATTTAAATATGTACCGTAACATCAGCAGATTTGTATTCATAGTCAGCATTTATTGAAAAAGGTATTATTTTACTTTCTTTTTTGTATATTATTTTATTCAACTAACGTAATTGAGAAATGTGCAGAGTTTTAGCTAAACTTTTTTACTTATTTTGTTAAAATTAAACTGCGTAAAAAGATTTTTTTACAGTAAAACATATCCGAATCTAAAATGCTGATAAATTGATAGAAAATACTGTTCATGGTATGATATAGTAATGTCTTGAAACCACAACCATACTACAATTAATTATTACTTAAATTTTAGTGATTTAAAATAGGTAAGTTAAAGCATTATTTGCTCTTTAAAGGGAATCTGCAGCAGGGCTTACCACAATTAACTAATTGCATTTTTATTAATTTGTGGTTTCAAGCAAATCCAACGTTAAGGGAAAGTTGCTTGCATAAACGTAAAACCGGAATTTTAATCTTTTGTTTCTGCATATGCTGATTTCCTTGACTAGTTGCAAGGGAGTGTACTTCTGTTGAACAGTCCAGCCCAGACAGCTGTTAACATGCCCATAGCGGTGTGGCTATAGTCTTTGTAGTTTACCTCTGTTTAGAGATGAGTGATCTTGAACAGTAAAGTTCAGTAATCATACCGAACACAGACTTTCTAAATTCTAAAAAAAATACATGTTCTAGTTCAGGATTTGGGTGCTTTATGTATGCAAACCAATTGTGAGCTTGGGTACGCTCATTGCTCAGCCCAGCGTGAGCCGCTTTCAGTCTCTGAATTGCTCTCACTTGGGGTAATAAAAGCATTTTTGTATGTAGTGTGTACAAAAAAAAGGGAAAAACCACCCTCTCTCCTCTGGAAGTTCTTTGTTTATGGCTTGCTGTAGGTGGGCAGAGAGCAGAACTGCCAAGTTAGTACTGTATTTTTCATTTTATAAGACACACCAGATTATAAGACACACCCAAAATTCAGAGCAAAAAAAGCTAAAACAAAATGGGGTCCGTCTTGTAATCCGGTGTTGTCTTACCTGAGGGGGAATTAGCGGTGGTGGAGGAGTCACACGAGGCAGGGGTGGTGGGTGTCCCAGAAACTGTAGGCTGTGCTGGTGCAGCGGCGGAGGCTGGGGCTGCAGTGGAGGCTACGGCTGTGGTGGAGGATGGGGCTGCAGCGGAGGCTCGAGCTGATACGGATTCTCAGGCTGCCGTGTACGGGCAGCTGATGTTGTGGCGGTTGTGGCAGTGCACGGTGAGGGCTTTAAAGAAATGGCGCCCAGAGTCAGCGCAGATTGAGCTATAGGCTCCCTGGCAAGCCGAGATGTCATCTGTGCAAGCGCCACCTCCGTGCGACATTTTCCTGAAGTCCGTTAGAGCCTGCACATATGAGAGCTTGATCCGAGAGCTCCATCTGCACACGTGCAGACTCTGGGTAGCATTATTGAAATCCTCACCGCCCAACCCACAGCGCCGGTCCAGCTGCCGGAGACCCTGTGCAGATACCGCACTGCCACCCCAGCAGCAGCCGTCGGAGACCCCGCACAGCAGCTGCAGCCCCTGCATAGCACTTCAGCATCCCCCCGGCTTCTTGGGACCCCTTTCCACCACGCCGGTAAGCTATATTCAGATTATAAGATGCAGCCCTCACTTTCCTCCCACGTTTATGGGAGGAAAAGTGTGTCTTATAATCCAAAAAATATGGTAAGAACCAATGATATTCAGGTCAAGTCTGGGTCCAGAAGACAACTTTATCTAAAGTACGGCTGACCCCACCATACCCAAACTTCAGCAGATTTACTCATCTTTACCTCTGTTCCCTCAAAGAACACTGTGTCACAAATCCCTGGCTGCTACTGTGACTCTGGGTATGTAGAGTGATCTGCCATTATACCTTTACTTATATCTGAAGTCTGACCGGCCGAGCACTGCCCTCTGTAATGCGTTATAGTACTGAGTCAGTGGGTAGTAGCTTGTGTAATGAAATTCTGGTATGTGCCATCAATTTCATAGGGAGATATGCTACCACGGCACATAGGGAGAAGATATCAGCACAGACTTGAACCTATTTCTTCCATCTGTGATCTCACAGCAGATGTACTGCACTCCTGATTATCATGCTGAGACAGAAAGTAGTGACACATAGCAGAAGTTCACTGTACAAATCACTACCCACTTGCTCAGCATTATAACATATTGCAAAAGGAAGATCTGAGCCGGTCAAACTTTGGGTGTGCAGTCTGACATCAGGGTAATGGCACACAGGTAGATCCCTGTACATACAGTGGCCACCAGTAATTTGTGTGACATAGTGTGTGGGAAGAAACAGAGGGGCGATACAAAGTCTATAGCCAATCCTCTATGGGTGTGATATCAGCTGTCTAGGTTAGATTGCTCAACAGAAGTACATACTATTATGACAAGTCAATGTAATTATATGCAGGGACAAAAGATTAAAATGATGATTTTTCATTTATTCTAGCAACTTTCCCTAAGCATTGGCTTGAAACTCATTTTTAATGACAAGTTTAGTTCTGTAATTCGTTAATAGGGGTAAATCCTGCAGTGTCAGGATCCTTTTAAATTCTCCATTCACATCAAAAGTAAAAACAAGCATAATACTTGAATGTAGAACAGTTAATTTCTAAATATAATTTGTTACATCTTTCACTTTGTTATTTTCTTTTAGAGCCAAAATTTTGAACTAATTAATTCTGTTTCATAAGTTTATAACAGTTGAAAAGTTTTTAGGTCTCATACATTGCTATAAATAACAGTAAGCTGTAGAAAACCTAAGCCATAGCAAATACAGAAGGGTAGTCAAAAGTACAAACCAGGTAAGAAAAAAATCCTCTAAAATATAACTTTGAATTGATAGAGTTAAAAGATAATGCCTAACAAAACAAACCAGGTGAAACCGCAAAATGTGGTCAGACAAAAACAGTAATAATATAGAGTCAGCTAAATCACATGCAAAATTAATGTCCTAAAATGGCTGACCCCCTAGGCTACCCTACCTAACAAAGGAGGGTATGATGCCCTAAGTTGTACTGGCACTCCAAATGACCATTGGGAGACCCTGAAATAAGCCTATTAATGTGTTAACCACATTAAATACGTGACACAGTGAAACAGACACCAGATTAAAAACTAATATCAAAAATTGACAAAATGGACAATACCTCCTGCACAGTCACTGTCCTTGTTCTTCTAGCCTATGGGTTACTATATCTGGGATTCTGATGTATTGTAAGGTTATGTGACCATGGTGCTTTTTTATCAGCACAAAAAAGCTGCTTTTTTGTGCTTCTTTTCATGCTTTCATGCTTTTTTCATGCTTCTTTTCATACTTTTGTGCTTTTTTTCCTGCTTTTTTCATGCTTCATTTCATGCTTTTTGTGTTACTATTGACTGCTTGTTTCAGCTCAATAAAGTTGGATGTGAAAAAAAAAGGTGTTCTGATGTCATTTCCTTGTTCAACCCATTTTCTTCAGTCTCCATTTTGGAATCAAAGTGACAGGAAAATGGTGATCTATTAGATTGTTTACCAGCACCACTATTCTCCGGCTCATGCAGGTGAATAGAAGCGCCAGGAATCAGGTGCTCGGAGATCACTGTTGCTATAGTAACTCGCTCCTTGGGTTACTATGGCAACGGTGGCAGCGGTGACATCACCGCTTACCAACCTGCAGTCTCTGCTTACTCACTGAATGATTAGACAGCACAGGTAGCAGAAGCATTCTTCCTCCCCCTGTGTTTTCTGATATACCAGAGCTAGATCTGTGACAGAAGACAGAAGACTAGGATTGAGGAGGGGTGAGAGGGAGTAATAAAGATGGAGTCCCTAAGTGTGTCTGTGTATTTACTTCTAATAAAGTATTTTTTCTCTGTCTGGTGTCTTTTCCTAACCCTTTATTGGCGATTCTTAATAGCCGGGTCAAACTTGGCCTGACATTAAGAATCTCAAGCTTAATACCAGCTGGTAAAACAAAGCTGGTATTAATCCCATATTACCTAGGGTGCCACACGACAGCAGGTCCACTGGAAGAGTTGTATACAGCGCCAGAAGATGGCGCTTCTATGAAAGCACCATTGTCTGGGGTGGCTGCAGACTGCAATACGCAGCAGGGGGCCAAGAAAGTACCCATCCAGGTCCGGCGTAATCCACACGACGTCCCACGATGCTCACAGCTCTGCTACATGAAGCTGACAGGAGCAGTCACAGACCAGACCGCTCTCTATCAGCGCCATGCAGCAACTAAAGTGAGCCGCACGATCAGCGATGAAGTCAGTCAGGTTACCCACGGCCACCGCTGGATCCTCCAACTGTGACAGCAAGTTGCCCGAGTGACTGAAGTGAGCTGCGCGATAAGGGATGACGTCACAGGTGAGTTGCGGTCTCAGGTGGAGGACTCCAGCTAGCCGTGGGTAACCTGAGTGACGGCAGTGCTGATCGCGCTGCTCACTTCACTCAGGGGTTTAGCGGTCACCTGTGAGTCCTTCACAGGTGACCGCTAATCAGGACGCGGCACACAGATAGAGCCATGGTATGACAATGAAGTCAGGTGAAGTTCATTCGAGTTCATTCTCATCGCGTGACTCTGTTTGCTGTCAGCGAGCATTGCAGAGCTCAATTGCCGTGGGACCGCACTGCGAAAAGTGCATCCAAAACACATGCAAAATGCATCCAAAATGCATGCGTTTTGGATGCATTTTGTTTACCAAACGCAGTGTTTACAGTTTTAGAGGGTGCGTTCTTTTCCGCACTGTTATGAACGCAACGTGCGCACATATTCTGAAGTCAATTGGGAAAAAAGCTGGAAAAACTCTAAAACAGTTGACATGTTGCTTCTTATTTCAGCAAGAAAAAAGGCAACTGAAAAATAAGCAACGTAGGAACAGCAAGTCCTGATTCTCATAGACTTTGCTGGGATGCTTTTTCCTTGCTTTTATTGATTAAAAAAAGCAAAGAAAAACGCTAGAAAAAAACGCTATAAAAAACGCTGTGTGGGCACAAGGCCTAACACCATCCTCTGATGAACCTCAAAGACCAACCACGGGGGGAAATGCGTTGGCATTTGATATTCGGTCAACATTATTTGGCTAAGTAGCATTTTCTCAATTTTTTATATTAGTTTTTAATCTGGTGTCCGTTTCACTGTGTCACGTTTTTAGTGTGGTTAGGAGGACATTAACAGGGTTACTCTAGGGTGTTCCAGCGATGAATGGAGGCGTCAATACCACTCACGGCATCATACCCTCTATTGTTAGGCAGGGTGACCTAGGAATAAATAGGGTCAGTCATTTTAGAGCATTAATTTTTCATGTGATTTATCTGGCTCTTTATTATTACTGTTTTTGTCTGACCGCATTTTGGGCTTTCACTTGGTTTGATTTGTTAGGCCTTATCTTTTAACTCTATCAATTAAAAGTTATGTTTTAGAGGGTTTTTGCTTATCTGGTTTATAAGTTGTAAACTGCTATTCTACTAGTTAATCATCATGTTAAAGTTATAGTTAGACATGAGCGAGTTTAAAAATATTCATTATCGCTACACAGGTATTACACAGTACTTTTTATGAGTATCGCGAACAGAATCGGACTGCCTACCAGAGAAACCACCAGTAATACCAGTCCTGGCTGCGGTTACCTGCATTGAACTCTGGAGCTCTCACCTGAGCTCCGGAGTGCAGCCTGGACTGAACTCAGGGTTTGCAGGACTGAACCACGAGCGCCGACCTATTTCAAGTAAAAGGTTCGAAGTTCATCCCGGCCTGTCCGCAGCTGTCATGAACTGAAACGCAATCGCCAGGGAAGCAGTCGACGCTTGCGGTTCAGTCCTGCAAACCCTGAGTTTAGTCCAGGCTCCACTCTGGAGCTCAGGTGAGAGCTCCGGAGTTCAATTCAGGTAATCGCAGCCAGGAGTGGTATTACAGGAGGTTCCTCCGGTAGCTAGTCCGATTCTGTTTGCAATACTCGTAAAAAGTACTGTGTAATACTTGTGTAGCAATTACGAATATTTCAAAACTCGATCATCTCTAACTATAACTTTAACATGATGGTTAACTAGTAGAATAGCAGTTTACAACATATAAACCAGGTAAGCAAAAATCCTCTAAAACATAACTTTTAATTGATAGAGTTAAAAGATAAGGCCTAACAAAACAAATCTAGTAAAATCCCAAAATACGGTCAGACAAAAACAGTAATAAAAAAGAGCCAGATAAATCACATGAAAAATTAATGCTCTAAAATGACTGACCCTATTTATTCCTAGGTCACCCTACCTAACAATAGAGGGTATGATGCCGTGAGTGGTATTGACGCCTCTATTAACCGCTTGAACACCCTATTTGGAGTTCATCCCGGCTTGTCCGCAGCTGTCATGAACTGAACCGCAATCGCCAGGGAATCAGTCGGCCCTTGCGGTCAGTCCTGCAAACCCTGAGTTTAGTCCAGACTGCACTCCGGAGCTCAGGTGAGAGCTCCGGAGTTCAATTCAGGTAATCGCAGCCAGGACTGGTATTACTGAAGGTTCCTCCAGTAGCCAGTCCAACACTGATCGCGAATATGAATATTTTGAAACTCACTCAACACTAGTTCTAGCTAGTCAGAAGGTTTAAAGCTGTACGCAAGACAAAAAAAAACAATATGTCAAAGACAAAGTTATAATAAGAAATTAATCAATTTAAAATGTTGGCCCAAAATAGATTTAAGCATCATGTATTCAATGGTGGGAGTTAGTTTTCATTTAGGAGAAATGGAAGTATTGAAACTTCAGAACAATACTAAGTAGGTAACCCTTGGATTTCTATTTACAAATGTGAAATCTTTTGTTCACTTTCACAGTAGTTATTTCTGTATTTCATTCTTTAATAAGAGCAGAAATGCGAAGATAATGGCTGGGTTGGAATTTGCACATGGAGAAAATTTACAGTGTCCGATGAGACCCATGGGTGGCTGTCATTCCACTGGACAAATTAACACAGCATGTAGTGTTACGTCCTATGGAATATAAAAGAAGACTCCAAGTCAGTTGTAAAAATATCACGTTTACATATCAGTGTTGTCCAGATTCAATGCTTCTTCTAAGTGCCAACTTCCAAAGTGAAAATATATCTTTTTATATCTCTTCTCATTGTTTGGATACTCATACATTTTGTCATTTTAAATCTTTCTTATGTGAGTCCCAATACTAAAACAGATACATTTTTGGGGTCTTGCGCAGCTGTTCCACCCTTTACACATTTCTTAGTAAAAACAAACGATATTTCAATAATGATATAAATGTATTGATGTGAATATTAAATAAGAGAAGTTAATATTTTTTGATCTCCAAAATATAAATGTGTTTGGGTATATTTTAAACCAATATATCATAAATAGCTCCAGCAAAATTTAAACAATATACAACTTATTTCCTAAGAAATTAAATTTACGGTGAATTGAAACACTGCAAAGACTTTAACGAGAATTTGGTCCCAGGTTTTTGCCACATAATCTGAGAGCAGCACAAGGCAGGGGCAGAGATCCTTATTCCAGCAATGTGTCATTTACTGGGCTGCTTAGTGTAGATTTGCTAATAGTTTAATCAGCAGTAGATTATCATTACAGGACTACTAGGCGTGTTCGTAGGTTTTCTCACCAAGAAACTTGATTATAAAGTTGATTTTAATCAATAGATCTTGGAATGATAATGTACACAATTGGATGTGTTTAAAGGGAGCCAATCACCAGGATTTTCGTGTATATAAGCTAAAGCCAGTGCTATACTGGCACTATCAGGCTGATTATCTACATACCATTAGTCTTCAGCTTGGATGTTTAAGCTTTCAAATTCAAGAAAATAAAGTTTAAAAAAACCGGCAGCAGTTTGAGTGGCAGTTGGAATGGAGCAGATAATATATTCATAGTTATCCCCTCCATCTATTAGAATTAGCATAAGTATTATACAAACAACTCACTTTGTTGTAGGACCTGAGTGAGGTCATATCCATGTGACCTGGTATCCAGCTTTCTTGGCTGAGACCCCACCTCTTCTGGTCACATGGGTATGACCTCACACAGGTCCTGCAACAGACAAAGGGAATCATTTGTATAATACTTATGCTAATTCTAACTGAGGGAGGGGATAACTATGAATATATGATCTGATCCTCAGCTGCTGTCACTCAACAAGCAGCTAATTTTATAAACTTTACTTTTTTGGATTTAAAAACCTAATCATTTGAACTGACCACTAGAGGTATATATAGAATCAGCCTGGTAGTGCCAGTATAACACTGGCTTTACCTTATATGCAAAAATCCTGGCGATTGGTTCCCTTTTAAAAAAAATATATTTAAAAATTGCTGAACAAGCAATAATATCAATAGCTCTCTATTGTGGAAATAAATATAAGCACCACGATAGGTACAAAGCCCTTATACCATATGTTGAAAAAAAACATTAAAACACTAAACACTCCAACAAAATATAAAACATTCTAGTCTGTTTAAATAATCAATAGGAAACCAAAATATCCATTTGGTTGATACTGTTAAAATAATGAACGAGGCCCTTGTCGGTGGCTTCTATTCATATATAATGTCTGGCTATAGTGATAATACCATCCAGGTGAACTGTATGTGAAGTAGATAAGTATCCACAAAGGTGTACTTGTTCTTTAGATCTCCTTCTTAATTAGCACATTGGACTTAGGGTATCGTCTCACTAAACGATATACCAGTGATTCTGACCATGATACGACCTGGTCAGGATCGCTGGTGCGTTGCTACATGGTCGCTGGTGAGTTGTCAATCAGGCAGATCTCACCAGCGACCAGCCACCAGCCACCAGCGACTCCTGTAATGATGCTGCGCTTGGTAACCAGGGTAAATATCAGGTAACTAAGCAAAGCGCTTTTCTTGGTTACCCGCTATTTACCCTAGTTATCAGCGTACACTGCTTACAGGCTTCCAGCGCTGGATCCCTGTATACATAGCTAGGGTATACATCGGGTTACTAAGCAAAGCGCTTTGCTTAGTTACCCGATATTTACCCTGGCCACGTGTGCAGGGAGCCAGCACTAAGCGGTGTACGCTGGTAACCAGGGTAAATATCGGGTAACCAAGCAAAGCGTTTTGCTTAGTTACTCGATATTTACCCTCGTTACCAGTGTACGCTACTTACACAGAGTCTGTGATCGTTGGTCTCCCGCCGTCAAACACGCCGATGTGTGTTGCACAGCGGGAGACCAAAAAGCAAAAAATGAACCAGAACAGTGTGTAACAATCAGCGATTTCACAGCAGGGGTCAGGTCGCTGCTTAGTGTCACACACAGCGAGATCGCTGATGAGGTCACTGGTACGTCACAAAACCTGTGACTCAGCAGCGATCTCGCTAGTGATCTCACTATGTGAGAAGTACCCCTTAAGCATGTATTATCAGTGTGATTAAATAGGCACACATTGCTTACAGTTAGTTTTCAGGACAGAGTGGAGAGAGTGTAAATGGTAATCAATGCTGCTTCTCATGCCAATCCATATTGCAGATCACACCCTGACACCATAAAGTTTGAGTGCTGGAAGGTTTAATCGGGAAGGTAGATAATGGCAGGTGCTATGCACTAAGACTCTTTAGTCGTATTAGACCACTGCAGCCAAATTAGCCCTATGGTCTTGTGGTTTGCATGTAGTGAGCATCATGGAAGGTCTCCAGGGGCTAGGGGGGGTTAATCCTTCTCATACCTCTGCACCCAAGTGAGTCCCTCACACATCTGGGCATACTAAGGCTCTCCGTTGTGTCACTTGTCACCCCTCAGTGGCCATGAGGAGGGGGGTATTACTGCTGGAGGGGGTGGAACTAGGACAGGTGCTCTCTCTGGCCATCTTTTGCACTCTACTAGACTCACTTCAGGTTGTGGTATTGCTGGGAAAGGAGACGTAGTTTTTCCCAGCAATTATGCGGTGCAGGGGTCTCGGGTAGGCTGGTCCTCTAGTGTCAGCTGTTGCCAGGGGATATGGGACGCAATGTCTTCTGGTTCAGCTAGGTGATGGGAGTTTCCTTCCATTCAATCTTCCTCTCCCCCTCCTTTGCCATTTTGGGTTGAAGGTGGAGACTGGGTGTTATTATTTAGTCAAAACTCTGGCCAATGATCCAGATCTAGCAACTCAGGAAATTAAAAAAAAAGAAAAGGAGAAATAAAAATAAAACAAGCGTGCTATACTTACTGAAAGTCCGGTGTGGCTGTAACTGCTTCTTGGGCCACTAAATTTTCTCCTGGGACTACTTATTAGCCTCATACACATTCACTGCTTCTCCAACCCACCGGCAGTCCTGGCATCTATGATTGGTTGCAGTCAGATGCGCCCCCAGCCTGCATCACAGCGTCTGCTTGCGATCACAGACCCTGTCTGTGGGTCTATATTGTGGTGTAAAACTAAATAAAGAAAATGCCTTAGGATCCCCCCCATATTATGATACCCAGCACAGGTAAAGCATACGGCTAAAAGGTGCAGCCCCCAGCTGTGCGCTTATCTCGGCTGTGTATCAAAATAAGACGAGCCGCAGGCAGCTTTTTGAATTATTTAAAAAAATAGTTTAAAAAACAGCATGAAGTCCCACCAATTTTGATACCAAGCCATGATAAAGCCCAAAAGCTGGGGGCTGGTATTCCTAGGCTGTGAAGACTCATGCTTATTGGGCCCTTCTAGCCTAAAAATAGCAGTCTGTAGCTGTCCAGGATTGTCCAACCCATTAGATGTGACAGTCCAGAAACTTTATCTGGTTCATCCCAATTGCTCTGGGTCAGTGGCAATCCAGGTAATAAGGGGTTAATAACAGTCCATAGCTGCCACTAATCCCTAGATAAGTAATGGGAGGTGTCAACCCCCCCCCATTACTAATCTGAAAGAGAAAAGAAACAAACACCCAAAAAAATTCTTTATTTGAAATAAAATACAAAAAAACCTTATGTCACCACTTTATTAACCCCTCCAAATTCCCAGGTCCAATGTAATCCAAACAAAGGTCCCATGACAGTTCCAGCTTTGTACATCTGAAATGTAGTGAAACCAATTAGAGGCACCAGGACTGTAGCTGTGCGGGGGAAGCAGGGAATATGAATGTAGGTAAATGAATGGACCCGGAAGGAAAGTGAGCGGCCTGAAAGCAGTTACGGTCGCACTGGAGTAAGCAAGCTTGCTCTTATCCTCCTATCCATTCTACCACCACTTTTAAGTGTCAGATTCTGGAACCCATAGAGTTATATGAGGACCGGCATCTGCACAAGCATCCAAGATTAATTCCAGGCCGGAGCCACTCTTTTTTTTAAGCTCGGTTTGTCCCCCCGATCCTAGATATCTGTGAGTTTGCCCATTACTATCTGTGATATGTCTAATGTCATTTGTGACACATTTTTGAAAGGTTAAAAATGATTCTAAATATTCATTTAGCATGTGGAATGATTCTTAGAATTTATACACTGACGAGCAAAAGGGTAACAATCTTTCAGACTTTTTACCTTCAGACTTCATATCTCACGATCCACTAGAACATTGAACGTGACACTACCTTCATTTTATAGACAATCATCTTGGCTATCTCATACATAAATTTGTCTTGCAGCTATTTAGCACCTGATTAGTTAAGCAAATTATTGTCATGTTTCTGTATTGTAACTCTTTTTCTCCTAAAATTCTAAATTTTAATTTTTATTATTTTGTTATTTGGTAAATTAATTTTTTGCTTTCAACACAGCTTGAATACTTCTGAGCATGCTCTCAATCAGATTCAACTGACTGAAATTTGATCCCAGGTTTCTTGTACAAGTTCTCAAAGTTGGTGCATACTGGTCAACTTACTTGGGTATGTATGCAGCTTTTTCTTCAACTCTACCCACAACTGGTCAATTAAGTTAAAGTCTGGGGACTGAGGGGGGCAATCCAACACCTCTTCTTCATTGTCAATGAACCATTTTTTTTGCTAATATTGATGTATGCTTCAGGTCATCGTCCTGCTGGAACATTATCTCATCCTTTTCATACCCATAGTACTCAAGTGAACAAAGTAACTTATCGTGTAAGAGACACACATAAAGCTAAGCATTGAGACCACCATCAATCCTTTACAAGTATCCAATGCCTTTGACTGTAAAAAAACACCATGTCATCAACCTACCTCTTTCACAGTTTCTTTCAGACCCATTTGCACCTATCTCATCACTCCATATCACCCATATCAACCATTTCCAATCTTCCATTATCCAATTTTAATACTTTCTTTGTAAACTCGAGTCAACACTTCTTCTGATGATATTGAAGTTGGGATATCCTCACCTTTTTCAGGCCATCATTCTTGTGCAACAATGCTTGTATAGACATCTGTAATCTTACTATGAAGCATATCAGCCACCTCCACTGTCATGTTCTTCACAATAGAACTGATAGATCCTGTGATGATCAGAATTGCTGTATCCAATGTTATGACTGGACATCCACCTCTTGGATTTTTAATGATGGACTTTATGTCATATTTTTCCAATTCTCTTGGCACTCACATGATGCAGTTTGGCAGTTTTCTTGGCCGAGAGACCACTATCGATTATGTGGATGATGCTGTGTCTCTCTTCTTGGGAAATCTTCTTCATGGCTTCTCCTTGATTTCAACCAGGGACCTTTTGCTTAAGAATCAACCTAATAGCACACTGGGCTACTATGGAATGTGAGAGCAGGTTGTAATTTGTACAGGAAGAAAAATATTTTTTTACCACCCGAAGCAAAACAGTAACAATGCAGTGACATAATCTGCATAACTAATCATATGCTAAACAGCTGCAAGTCAAATTTCTGTATGAAATAGCCAAGAATAATGTCTATAAAATGAAGGTAGTCTTAAGTTCAAAGCTGTAGTGGATGTGAGATATGAAGCCTGAAATTCAAAAGTTCAAAATATTGTTACTCTTTTGCTCATCAGTGTATTTCATTGTTCATCCCTATATTATGTTATTAACATTTTCTGAATGTTTCACACTCAACCTCATGGTGAAGGAGTTTCAAAACAAATTCCATTTTCCTCCATATTGATACTTTTATCAAACCTAGGAGGTTTCAATGCGTATGATATCTTGGCCTTGTGATAAGATTATCTCTCTTGCAGACAGGAATTGTAAAGCTCTGTTAAAATTGATTCCCAATTGAGCACATGTCGCTTGAAGTATCTGAGCTTCTACGCAAAGCTCTAAAAATACAGTGTTTAAAGGAAGAGGTAAACATTGCTCTTTTACAATAGAAGATTATTTGTATCGACTCTACTTTCAATTTTCTTTTATTGTATAGTTTATATAAGTAAAAAATATTTAACAAGTAAATGAGTTTAGCACTGCTATATTTAATGGTTGGTATTATGGTATTATTATATTTATTTATTTATTTTTAAATAGACTCAATTATTTTAGTGGTTGTGCAATCTAATAATACTTAGTGTGTCTTAATCACAATGCTCACCTGGGTGGAGAGGCGGTGGTGGAGCGGCTCAGGAAGGTCACAGCAGACAAAGTCACAGTGATGCTGTGGGCTCAAAGGAGTGGTTGTTGCATCTCAGGAGGGTCAGTGGACAGACCGTCGGTGATACTGCGGCCTTGGGAGTGTCGCAGCAATGGGTGTCATTGATCTACTGGCGTGATGCGTGGGTGTCACTGCAGTGGAGTGACTCCGGAGGGTCACAAGACTGGGTTTCAGGGTGTTGCTGCGGCGGTGGACGCCTAATCTAACTGTGGGCTCCATTTAATTGCTCGTGGTTGATGCAATGGACTTCAAGAAAATGGCCGTGAAAGCAGTGTGAGCGCAGAAAGGCCTTCTCGGCTATTGTCTTGAAGTCCATCACATCAATCTACACACGAGCCTCCTCCGCACCCATTTTTTTGAAGTTTATGGCTTTAACCACATGCGATTCAACAGATTATGCAGTCAGATCAGACGCCTGCCACCTCGACACTGCAGTGACACCCTCAGTAATGCCAATCCTGCCTCCTATGATCCTGCTCCACCATTGCCGCCCTGGTAAGCCCCATTGTAAGATGCATGCCCATTTTATCCCCAATTTTGGGTAAAACATGCATCTCATAATCTGGAAAATACGGTAAATAAATATTTGTTTTTGCAGAAAATCATGTAAGGATGCACCAAATTTAATGAAGGGTGTAAGCCTTTTATTTAATTTAGCACATGGTATTTTAGTGTACTACTGTTTAACACTGGTTTATGATATGTAAATTTTATAAAAAGTATAAAATTTTATAAAATTAGGATGGCCTATATTTTACAATACACCAATATCAACCTGCAGTTCCAGAGGGAACATAATAGTGTTAAAGGGGCTTTACACGCAACGATATTGCTAATGAAATGTCGTCGGGGTCACGGAATTCGTGACGCACATGCGGCAATGTTAGCGACGTTATGTTGCGTGTGACAGCTACGAACGACCGTTAACGATCAAAAATACTCACCTAATCATTGATCATTGACACGTCTTTCCTTTCCCAAATATCATTGCTGGTGCTGGATGCAGGTTGTTCGTCGTTCCTAAGGCAGCACACATCGCTATGTGTGACACCACGTGAACGAGCATCAACAACGTACCTGCGACCTCCGGCAACGAGATGGGCGTGACTTTCATTCGGCTGCTCTCCACCCTCCGATTATATTGGACGGCTGCCGTGTGACGTCGCTGTGACGCCGCATGAACCGCCCCCTTAGAAAAGAGGCTGTTCGCTGGCCACAGCGGCATCGCTAGGCAGGTAAGCACATGTGACGGGTCCTAGAAATATTGTGCAGCGATTTGCCCTTAACGCACAAACGACGGGGGCAAGTGCTTTCCTGAGCGACATCGCTAGCGATGTTGCTGCGTGTAAAGCAGTCTTTAGGCTCACATAACTTGCCTAGAATCATCAAAAAGAAAGAGAGGCACTCCCTTGTGCAATATCATTAATGAAATTGGAAAATTAACAAAATAAATTAACTAACCCTATGGAGTTGGGCAAAGGTTAGGCCCAACTCTATAGTGAGGTCAACTGAGGTATCGAACAGCTCCCACCGTGATGGAACGCTGCTCCATTAGGCTGTGTACACTAATCTCTGCTACCATCAAAACAAGTGGAGGATTGCTAAGTATGAAAAAGAAGGTCAGGGTGATGTTGGGGCACTGCCAGTAAATGGAATGGCATATATGAAAATGTTATCAAACTAAAAGCACATTTGCACCTTCCATTGGTTTTATGCAATATAAAGCTTACATTGCATCAAGTGACCTATATGGCCTAAATGTTATTGAGGGTCAGATACTCTAACAAAATCCAAAAGAATAGACTATCAAACAGAGATCAATAAAAAAATCCTTTATTAAAGGCAATTTTCAGAGATAGGTGCATAGCATTTATAGCATTGAGAAATGTACAGAATCATAATTCTCTGCCGGAACACCTAAGGAGCAAGGTGGCAAAACCATTATCAGAAAAATAATAGTCATTTCATATCAAATATACCAAAAAATTAATAGGTGATACCAAAAACACGAGCTGTGTAACACGAGTTAGGTGATATGATATAATTAGATACAGTATTATTAGGTATGCAGGTGAATATTTGAACATTGATGCTTGGTATGAATAGAATGAGCAATTACAGGAAAACTCATTACCATATAAGAGGCAAAAATCTCATGGAAAAGTGCAATCTATAGGTAAGTGTATCCAAATAACGTATTCAAATATCAGAAAAAAGGTGTACGGTAAAAGAGGTCAACTAATTATAAAAACATCAATGTGCAAATATACATCTGGATACCTAATTATACTATCACTTGACTAGTGTTATACACCACATTCCGGTAACACCTATTAACTTTTTGGTATATTTGATATAAACTGACCATTATTCTTCTGATAATAGTTTTGCCACCTTGCTCTACATGTGGCAATTTGATTCTGTACATTTCTCTGTTTTATACATTTTATGTATGGTACCTATCCCTGAAAATTGCCATTAGTAAAGGATTATCATTTTGATCTCTGATTGATGGAGAGTGTATTGCTATGGATTATTTTATACATTGCATCAAACCTGAAGAAGGTACACATTTTGCGCCATAATGCATTGTTTGTTTTATTAAACATAAATTATTGCAAAACCCTAAATTTGGCAGATCTGCCTTTGCTTACTCCAGAATAGGGGCACAAATAAAGTTTGTGCAGGGGGTGTTTTCGCACCCAAGTCCTGCAGCCTAGTTCTCTTAGATGGTGTCCAGTTAAAGATTTGGCAGTGGGATTCCTCAAGTTTCAAGTAACCTAGAATTCAAGTACACTGCGGGCAATTTATCTTAGGCCTCCATCACATGTTCATGTTTCTGGTATGTTTGGCATGCAGTTTTTCACAGATACCACAAGTAATCATTATAACCTATGGTCCTGCTACCATAGATTATAATTGATACTTGTGCTATCCGTGAAAAGAATGCATGCCGGCGTACCAGAAATCAGTACCAGAGTCGAGAATCCGGGTGAGTGCCACGCTGTCGCCAAAATAACCAAATGTTGAATATATTCTAACTTCTTTTATTCAGGTCAACACGTTTCGGAGAGCTCGGTCTCCTTCATCAGGTCAATCAAGATCCTTTTTGGATTCTCTACTTTGGTACTGAGTACAGCACACCCAGAGCTGCAGCAGCCGCCATTTTTTAAGCATACTTAGGGGTTGTGATTGTCACAACCCTAATAGGTGAGTTCATCTGCCTTGATTATTTCACTTAATTTGCCTGGTAAGACCCTATCTGTGCTTTTATCAGTAGTTTTACATACACATATCAGAAACATGGATGTTCGTTCTTTCACATGACTGTATGTTCATATAAACTACACAGAGCAATGTCCGATAAAAGTCTATGGGTCCTTGAAAAACATGTACAGAAAAATGATAGCATTTGTGTGTCTTCCATGTGCCTTCCATGTTTTGTATGTTTTAACCCCTTCAGCCCCCGGGCACTTTCCGTTTTTGCGTTTTTGTTTTTTACTCCCCTTCTTCCGAGAGGCGTAACTTTTTTATTTTTCCATCAATATTGCCATATGAGGGCTTGTTTTTTGCGGGACGAGTTGTACTTTTAAATGAAACCATAAGTTTTACCATATAGTGTACTGGAAAACGGCAAAAAAATTCCAAGTGCGGAAAAATTGCAAAAAAAGTGGGATTGTACAATAGGTTTTGGGATATTTTATTCACCGTGTTCACTATATGGTAAAACTGATGTGTGGGTATGATGCCTCAGGTCGGTGCGAGTTTATAGACACCAAACATGTATAGGTTTACTTGTATCTAAGGGGTTAAAAAAAATTCACAAGCTTGTCCGAAAAACGTGGCGCACGTTTTGCGCCATTTTCCAAAACCCGTAGCGTTCTCATTTTTCAGGATCTGAGGCTCAGTGATGGCTTATTTTTTGCATCTCGACCTGACGTTCTTAACGGTACCATTTTTGCGCAGATGCTACGTTTTGATCGCCTGTTATTGCATTTTGCGCAAAATTTGCGGCGACCAAAAAACGTAATTTTGGCGTTTGGAATTTTTTTGCCGCTACGCCGTTTACTGATCAGATTCATTGATTTTATATTTTGATAGATCGGGCATTTCTGAACGTGGCGATACCAAATATGTGTGTATTTTTTATTTTTTTAACCCTTTAATTTTCAATGGGGTGAAAGGGGGGTGATTTGAACTTTTAGGTTTTTTTATTTTTTTTAATTTTTTAAAACTTTTTTTTTTACTTTTTTTTTTTATTTTACTAGTCCCCCTAGGGGGCTATTGTGATCAGCAATCCGATCGCTTTGCACTATCTGCAGATCTTAGCTACAGAGCTGAGAACTGCAGATTTGCTGCTTCACTTTCAATGCCGGCTGTATTCCGGCATTGAGAGGAAGTGACTCATGTTAGCCACAGGCGTCATCACATGACCCTGTGCTACCATGGCAACCGCCGAAAGTCACGTGATTATGTCACGTGACTTCCGGTGGGGGCGGGGTAAGTCACTGTCATGGCGGCGCCCATATACATATCGCTGCCAAGACTTTGGCAGCGAAATGTAAGGGGTTAATGGCCGCGGGTGGAAGCGATTCCACCCGCAGCTAGCAGGCACACATATCAGCTGTTGATAACAGCTGATATGTGCGCCGATCGCCGCCGCCGACCGGCGGCAGGGGGCGGGGCTTACCGGCACACGATCCATGACGTATCTAGTACGTCATGGGTCGTTAAGGGGTTAACATTGAAAGTGTAGAAGAAGCTTTGTAATATCTTTATTTCTTTGGCCATACCGAAAAAAACGCCACATAGATGGATGAATGGATGCAATACACATGAAAAAAGGTAGGAACACTGATTGATGTCATTGATGAGAGCGGTACCGGTTTTTCATGTATGTGTTTAATATGCATATGTGAAGGGGCCTTAATCAGAAATGTTGAAGTAAGTTTTGCATGACGTTATGTTGCTTTTGCAGTATTTACTGATAGTTGTGTGGTCAATGGGATAAATCTTTAAATTTATAAATAATCTTTAAAAAGCTTTTTGGGAACTTTTCTCAAATAGATAATTACCATATTTTTCAGATTATAAGACGCACTTTTTCTACCAAAAAATTGGGAGGAAAATGAGGGGTATGTCTTATAATCTGAATGTAGCTTACCGAGGAGGAGAAAATGGTCACAGAAGATGCTGCGGGTAGCGGGCGCTGTGCTGTGGGCTGTGTTTGGACTGCGGGCTGTGGGCTGTGCTGTGGCTGCAGGCAGCACTGCTGAGGGCTGTGAGGCAGGGGTCGCCATTCTGAAAATGTTAATAGTGCGGACTTCAAATAATGATGTTCAGAGTCGGTACGTGCACAGGTGGAGCTCTTGGCTCAAGATCTTATCTGTGCATGAGCCACCTCCAGCCCATTGATCTCCCTGCAGTTGACCTAAAGAAAATGGCGCCCTGTGGTGGCACGTGCACAGATGATATCTCGGCTTGCCATTGAGCTGAGGGCTCCATGCGTGCACGTGCCGACTCCAGAAGCCATTTATTTTAAGCCCGCACCACCGACAGTTTCTGGATGCTCTTCCTGACTCACAGTGCACGCAGCATTGCTCTACTCCAGCACCGCCCTTGCCTCCTGTGACCCCGCTCCACCACTGCTACCGCTCCCTCCAGTAAGACGCTAGCAGATTATAAGATAGACCTTCTATTTTTTTCCCTTTTTTTCTCCAAATTTGGGGTGCGTCTTATAATCCAATGCATCTTATAAAATGAAAAGTATGCCAATTAATAATTCTAGCATTCAATTATTGCCTGTGTTACCATAGCCAGTTTACAAGCCACTATTTAACAGTAACAGAGGTGGTGTAAAATCTAAAAATTTTATGATATTTGTCACGCTCCCCAGCTCCCGTGCCACGCTCCCCGGCTCCCCTGCCACGCTCCCTGGCTCCCCTGCCACGCTCCCCGGCTCCCCTGCCACGCTTCCCCGCTCCCATGTCACGCTCCGCCACTCCCGTGCCATGCTCCCCGGTCCCCCGCTCCACAGCCTCCATGCTCCCTCACCTGCGTCCTCCAGGCAACCCGATCCCTGCTCCCGGCGCCCGTCGGCAACGCTGAGCCAGCCGGCACTCCTGCCTCCTGTGCACCACTTCCTGCTCTGGCTTCTGGCACTCGGGCCTCGCGCATGCGCATTAGGGCGCGCGCGGTCATTGACCCTCTCTTAAAGGGCCAGCGTCCTCCAACAGGATATTGAAGATTCAGGTACAGGGTATATAGGGGGCTCCTTTCCAAGTGGGCGGGGCCTGTTCTTCATGTTTGCTAAGCTAGGAGTCAGGTCCCCCTGTGCCTTGTCCCGTACTCACCCATCTCTCTTGTAGAGCCGCTCCTGTCTCGCCAACCGGTCCTGATGGTTCCAGAACTCCGAACGGTGACTGTCCGCCATCTCGTCAGTCCCTACTGTCTCCAATCCCTGGATCCGTGTGGTGACCGACCTCCCCGCTCAGCTGGTTCCGGATTCTGCCTGACATCATCCCGGCCTCCGAACCTGAGCTCTGTCACCCGGACTACCTTCAGAGACTCCGTGGTCCCAGGGACTTCTACACTCCACTCCTCTGAACGGACTGTCCTGCTACCCGTAGTGCTCCGGCTACCGGTCACCTTGCCCTCGGTGGGTGCTCAGTCCAGTGGATCCACCTCCTGGGCCTACCCGTCATCCTGGTCCTAACAGTAAGAACAGGCCATGGATCCCGCCGAAGCACTAGCGTCCCAGCTGGCCGGATTGCAGCAGGAACTCGGATGACAACGCGAGACCCAATCCCGCATGCTAGCCTTCATGACCTCAGTGGACACCAGTCTGAATACGCTGCAAGCAACAGCCACGTCCCTGGCATCACAGTCCACGTCCACAGCTCCCATGGCAGCTTCCCCGGAAGCCACTAAACTCCGCTTGGCCTCTCCACCCCGGTATGCCGGAGATCCTAAGACCTGCAGAGGATTCTTGAACCAGTGCTCCCTCCACTTTAAGCTGCTTCCGCATCTGTTTGCCTCCGATCAAGCCAAGTTGGCGTTTGTGATGTCCCATCTAGAGGGTGAGGCACTGGCCTGGATGAACCCCTTGTGGGAGAAGGAGGACCCTGTAACTACTAAAATCCAGGAGTTCCTGCAGGCATTTAGAACCATCTTTGATGAACCTGGACGTGCCGCCGCGTCCGCCTCATCACTCCTCAGGCTACGTCAGGGGACCTTGACGGTGGGTCAATATGCCATCCGCTTCCACACCTTGGCCTCTGAATTAGGGTGGAACAATGAGGCCCTAACCGCCGCCTTCTGGGAAGGACTCTCCGGTCGTATTAAGGACGAGCTGGCCGGCCGCGATGTTCCTTCCACCCTGGATGCCCTGATCGCACTAGCCACCCGCGTGGACCTCCGATTTCAGGAACGATCCAAAGATGTGTCCCGCGAGAGACGTCCGATACGGCATTCCTCTCCTCCGCAAAAGCCCGCCGTACTTCAGTCGGCATCGTCTGGTGTCTCTGTCCACGAGCCCATGCAGATTGACCGTTTGCAGCAGTCCGAACAACGCCGAGCAGAACGACTCACCAAGGGCCTCTGCTTCTACTGCGGAGAGGGCACACACCTGCTACGTTCCTGTCCAGAGAGGCCGGGAAACTCCAAAGCCTAAGGTTGGTAGGAGAGGCCACCCTAGGTACTGGGACTCTCTCAGACCCGGTTACGTGTACTGTTCAAGTGACACCGGGAGAGACGCAGTTCACGGCGGAGGCGTACCTCGATTCCGGGGCAGCAGGCAATTTCATCCAGCAGGCCACGGTAGACAAGTACCAGGTGCCTGTTACTCCACTCGACAAACCCCTCGTGATTGCCTCTGTAGACGGGAGACCCCTCTCTGACACCATCTCTTGGATCACCAAGTCTGTAGTACTACATATCGGTGCCCTGCACTCCGAGAAAATCACTCTCTACGTCCTCCCGCACATGTCTCATCAAATCCTGCTGGGACTCCCCTGGTTACGGACACACGAACCGTCGGTCAGCTGGCGTGCTGGCAAAATTACCCGATGGGGTCCCTCTTGCCACAAGAACTGCCTGAAGTCCATACAGCCCATCCGACGACCTCCGGTCCCGGAGTCCCTACCAGGACTGCCTTCGGCCTATTGGTCCTTCGTGGACGTCTTTGATAAAAAAGAGTCAGAGGTACTGCCGCCACATCGTCCTTACGACTGTGCCATCGATCTTCTCCCGGGAACCACACCACCTCGAGGACGGATATATCCTTTGTCCCCTGCTGAAACAAGGGCCATGTCTGCCTACATCACTGAGAATCTGGCAAGGGGATTCATCCGGAGATCCTCCTCTCTTGCTGGAGCAGGCTTCTTCTTCGTTAAGAAGAAAGAGGGCGACCTGCGCCCCTGCATTGACTACCGTGGATTGAATCAAATCACCGTAAAGAATAAATACCCCCTGCCGCTCATCCCCGAATCATTTGATCGGCTTAGAGGATCTCGTTTGTTTACCAAGTTGGATCTTCGTGGTGCCTACAACCTGGTCCGCATCCGCTCTGGGGACGAATGGAAGACCGCATTTAACACTCGCGATGGGCATTACGAGTATTGTGTGATGCCCTTCGGCCTGTGTAACGCACCGGCAGTCTTTCAAGAACTAGTGAACGACGTGTTCCGGGACCTTCTCTACGTCTCTGTGGTGGTATATTTGGATGACATCCTGGTCTTCTCTCTGGACCTCCAGACCCACAGAGAGAACGTGCAGCTGGTACTACAAAGGCTTAGGGAGAATCGCCTGTATGCCAAGTACGAGAAGTGTGTCTTCGAGCAGTCTTCTCTTCCCTTCCTGGGTTACGTAATCTCCGATACCGGCCTGCAGATGGACCCGGAGAAGGTCTCTTCCATTCTCAACT
The DNA here is from genome assembly GCF_048569485.1 of Anomaloglossus baeobatrachus. Taxonomy (NCBI): domain Eukaryota; kingdom Metazoa; phylum Chordata; class Amphibia; order Anura; family Aromobatidae; genus Anomaloglossus; species Anomaloglossus baeobatrachus. The sequence continues at coordinate 70,385,476 of NC_134361.1, read as the reverse complement.
GGCCCCCTCCTTCCGGACTGAAGGCAATTCAACGTTTTATTGGCTTTGCGAACTATTACCGTCAGTTCATCCCTCACTTCTCTGCCCTGACTGCGCCTCTCTCTGCCTTGACCAAGAAGGGGGCTAATCCGAAGGACTGGTCACCTGCGGCCGACGCCGCGTTTGGCTCCCTGAAGCGGGCATTTGCTTCCTCTCCTGTCCTCCAGCGTCCTGAGTTAAACCGACAGTTCACCTTGGAGGTGGATGCCTCCTCTTCTGGGGCCGGGGCAGTGCTCATACAGAAGTCCTCCACCGGGAAGATGGTCACTTGCGGTTTCTTCTCTAAGAGCTTCTCAGCGCCTGAACGCAACTACAGCATCGGTGACCGAGAGCTATTAGCAGTCAAACTGGCTTTGGAGGAATGGCGCTACCTTCTGGAGGGAGAAGTGTACCCCGTGATCATTTACACGGACCACAAGAACCTGGAATACCTGCGGTCTGCTCAACGACTGAACCCACGACAAGCCAGGCGGTCCTTGTTCTTTGCCAGGTTCGATTTTCAGCTCCATTTTCGGCCCGCGGATAAGAATGCGAGCAGATGCCTTGTCCAGGTCATTCATGCCCATGGAACAGGAGGAGGAGACATCCCAGCCCATCATCTGCCCAAGTAAAGTCATTCCGGTGGCTCCTGTCTCTCTGGCCCAGATACCGCCCGGGAAGACCTGTGTCTCTGAAACTGACAGACAAAAAGTCTTGCACTGGGGCCATGCCTCGAAAATAGCCGGCCATGCTGGTCAGAAGAGAACAAGGAGTACAATTGTACGTCACTATTGGTGGCCATCCCTTCGCACAGACGTCGCGTCTTTTGTCTCAGCCTGCTCCTCTTGTGCCCGGAACAAGACGCCCAAACACCTGCCATATGGTTGTCTTCTGCCGCTGCCAATTCCCTCCGTTCCGTGGCAACACATTGCAATGGACTTTATTACAGACTTGCCCTTGTCCTCCGGACACACGGTCATATGGGTCGTGGTGGACCGTTTCTCCAAAATGGCTCATTTTGTCCCTATGGCTGGACTGCCCTCTGCCCAGGAGCTCGCTGATGCCTACATACAGCATATCTTCCGGTAGCATGGCTTTCCCTCACACATTGTGTCCGACAGAGGAACTCAGTTTACCTCGTGCTTCTGGAGGGCTCTCTGCAAACATCTGGGAGTAGCTCTGGACTTTTCTTCGGCCTACCATCCTCAGTCGAATGGCCAAGTGGAAAGAGTCAATCAGATCCTGACCTCCTTCTTGCGTCACTATGTTAACACCCATCACGACGATTGGTCCACGCTCCTTCCTTGGGCTGAATTCTCCCATAACCATCACGTCAGTGAGTCTTCCTCCAGCTCTCCCTTCCATGTCGTTTATGGACTTCAGCCTTCCGTCGCATTACCTGTATCTTCTTCCTCGGATGTTCCTGCTGCTGATACCATAGTCCGTGACTTTTCAACAATTTGGGACTCTGTCAAGACATCCCTTGGACGCGCTTCCCTGCGGATGAAGAGACATGCGGACAAGAGGCGTCTGGATCCTCCGTGTTTCTCTCCAGGAGATCTGGTCTGGCTTGCTTCCAAATATGTCTGATTGAAGCTACCATAGTACAAGCTGGGTCCTCGATACATCGGGCCGTTTAAAGTCATCGGCAAGATCAATGAGGTCTCCTACAAGCTGCAGCTCCCGGCAATGATGAGGATACCCAACTCCTTCCACGTCTTCCTGCTCAAGCCGGTTGTCCTTGGTCCCTTCTCCGCTGATGCCAGTTCTGCTCCTCCTCCTATTGCTGATGATGACATCTATGCGGTAAGGGATATCATGGCCATGAAGACCGTGTGGGGCCGACAGTTCTTCCTGGTGGACTGGGCTGGGTGTGGTCCTGAGGATAGGTCCTGGGAACCCTGGGAGAATGTGGGTACTCCCCTGATACGTGCCTTCCTGTCCCGGTTGCGGGGAGGGGGGCGTGGGGAAGGGGGTACTGTCACGCTCCCCAGCTCCCGTGCCACGCTCCCCGGCTCCCCTGCCATGCTCTCCGGCTCCGCTGCCACGCTCCCCGGCTCCCCTGCCATGCTTCCCCGCTCCCATGTCACGCTCCGCCGCTCCCGTGCCATGCTCCCCGGTCCCCCGCTCCACAGCCTCCATGCTCCCTCACCTGCGTCCTCCAGGCAACCCGGTCCCCGCTTCCGGCGCCCGTCGGCAACGCTGAGCCAGCCCGGCACTCCTGCCTCCTGTGCACCGCTTCCTGCTCTGGCTTCTGGCACCTGGGCCTCGCGCATGCGCATTAGGGTGCGCGCGCGGTCATTGACCCTCTCTTAAAGGGCCAGCGTCCTCCAACAGGATATTGAAGATTCAGGTACAGGGTATATAGGGGGTTCCTTTCTAAGTGGGCGGGGCCTGTTCTTCGTGTTTGCTAAGCTAGGAGTCAGGTTCCCCTGTGCCTTGTCCCGTACTCACCTATCTCTCTTGTAGAGCCGCGCCTGTCTCGCCAACCGGTCCTGATGGTTCCAGAACTCCGAACGGTGACTGTCCGCCATCTCGTCAGTCCTTACCATCTCTGATCCCTGGATCCGTGTGGTGACCGACCTCCCCGCTTAGCTGGTTCCAGATTCTGCCTGACATCATCCCGGCCTCCGAACCTGAGCTCCGTCACCCAGACTACCTTCAGAGACTCCGTGGTCCCAGGGACTTCTACACTCCACTCCTCTGAACAGACTGTCCTGCTACCCGTAGTGCTCCGGCTACCAGGCACCTTGCCCTCGGTGGGGTGCTCAGTCCAGTGGATCCACCTCCTGCGCCTACCCATCATCCTGGTCCTAACAATATTTTTGATAAATCGATGCACAATTCTTAATGTATTCCTTCATTTTTTTTTCTTTCAGTAAAGAATTGAGTATTTTTTTCACCTTTTTCCTCTTATTGTGAAAACACCTTCCTCATTCTACTTGTTTGAATCACTAATTAGTTTCAAACTCACCCACGGATATGTCAGATGTCAGTCAAGCCTGTCTAGTTTGACATCAAAAATAGATTATAACTAACTAAAGGTTATGGGGGCCATTCATCTTTCCATCATTCGTGGTCCATTGTTTGCCATGGATCTTATTGGAATCTGTCGATTGCGTAAAATTATTTGGCAGTAAGAAGATACCTGTCAATTGGTATTTGTCATCATTGTATTTGGTCACATTTACCCTCTAATGCCTGTTTTTATTACATTTTACTTTTTAACTTTGAGTTGTTTAGCAGTAAAGAATGTGGAAGAACTGGATTGGTTACAGGCAAACTGAATTTTCATAACATTTCACACAAAAATTGATTTTTCTAATTTGTAGATTTGTTGAGAGTTGGAAAAGGGGTGAAATAATATACACTCACTTGTCTCACCTCCATAGCCTCTCTTTCCAATCCTTTATGCAGGATCACATGTGCAATGTCCCCTTCACCCTATTCTATCTTTATTCAGTGCTGAATAGACTTTGGAAAAATGTCGTAAGAGTCATAAAGGGCACAACGTGCTATAACAGTTAGACAGGTGAGCAGTGAGGTAGATATTTTTTGCACCATATGTTAATTATGATTAAGAATCTGGAGAAACCTAAAGAGTTAATGTCATTCACGATGCGCAATTTACAAATCACTACTTGTACACACTTTCAACAAGCAACCTGGTTTCTTTAAGTAAATCTTTTCTGTCGGGCATCGGTTGTTCTATTCATATCTGCTTCTGGCATTTTAGGAGTTAATGTCTCCTGGAGCAGTGGTTGGCTTCTCAGGGAACTAGGTTTGATAATCACCATTTCCAGCTGGCCTCCTCCTACTTATGTCTGGGGAGTTTTCTGCACTATCGCCAAAGATAGTTTCTGCTTGCAGAAATCCCGGCGTCCAAGGAATTCCTCTATTTGGTGACCAGCTATTCATTTTTTGCTTTGCTTGAGAGTTCCCTGGTGTGAATTACTCCTACCCCTTTTGGTTTATTCCCTCCGGTGTCACTTTTACACTCTTATGTGGTTATCTGCAATGTGAGTGTATTCCTCATCTGTGTCTTTGGGAGTTTGTTCCTTTGTGTTCTGCCCATCCAAGGGTTGGTGGTCTGGAGAGATGTATTAGGACAGGGTTGGACAGGAGACAGGGCCAGGGTGGTGACCTTGACCTCTCTACCATCAAGAGTACCTCCAGTGTAAAGGCCCCATCACACTAAGCAACATCGCTAGCAACATTGCTGCCAACGAACAACTTTTGTGACGTAGCAGCGATGTTGCTAGTGATGTCGCTGTGTGTGACATCCAGCAACAACCTGGCCCCTGCTGTGAAGTCGTTGGTTGTTGCTGAATGTCCTGGGCCATTTTTTAGTTGTTGCTCTCCCGCTGTGAAGCACACATCGCTGTGTGTGACAGCGACAGAGCAACAACTAAATGTGCAGGCAGCAGGAGCTGGCTTCTGCGGAGGCTGGTAACCACAGTAAACATCGGGTAACCAAGAAGCCCTGTCCTTGGTTACCCAATATTTACCTTTGTTACCAGCCTCCGCCGCTCTCACTGTCAGTGCCGGCTCCTGCTCTGTGCACATGTAGCTGCAGGACACATCGGGTTAATTAACCCGATGTGTGCTGTAGCTAGGAGAGCAGGGAGCCAGCGCTAAGCATTGTGCGCTGCTCCCTGCTCTGTGCACATTTAGCTGCAGTACACATCGGGTAATTAACCCGATGTGTGCTGTAACTAGGAGAGCAGGGAGCCAGCGCTCAGTGTGCACTGCTCCCTGCTCTCTGCACGTGTAGCTGCATGCGCTGGTAACCAAGGTAAATATCGGGTTGGTTACCCGATATTTACCTTAGTTACCAAGCGCAGCATCTTCCACGCGGCGCTGGGGGCTGGTCACTGGTTGCTGGTGAGCTCACCAGCAACTCGTGTAGCGACGCTCCAGCGATCCCTGCCAGGTCAGGTTGCTGGTGCGATCGCTGGAGCGTCGCAGTGTGACATCTCACCAGCAACCTCCTAGCAACTTACCAGCGATCCCTATCGTTGTTGGGATCGCTGGTAAGTTGTTTAGTGTGACTGGACCTTTAGAGTGAGCTCAGGGCCTACAGTCTTAGGGCCAGATTAGCAGCCCATGACAGTTAATATGATAAGGAGCAATTGATTCACATTGAATAAGGTTGATGGGAATCAAATTTCCTGGCTAATTTTCAATTAGATTCACTCAACTTTGTCATTGAAAATAAAATGTTGAAAGAGATTTCCAGATAATCGTGAGCAAGGCTAGAGATATCGGTATCACTTTGTGTAATCCGGAGCCATGGTCCAGGTCAGCGCTCACTGGCCATTGGCTGGAGCTGCGTGAATTTCCAGTGCTTCTTGGTTCCCTAGCACTCCTTTTGATGTACCGGTCTGGGGTCTACAGGTGACATATTACCAACTTGGCTATTCATAAGCTGGGCCAGGAATAAAAGAGGGTATCAAAATGTATGCAGCTACTGTCTATGGCCAGAGTGCACTGACCTGGAACATGGACCAGATTTGTGCAGAGGGATCTTCTCACCTTTATGCAGGGCAGTTCTTTAATCTTAAAGAAAAATGTCAAATATAACTTTACAAATTAACTTCATTTGAGACAATTGTTCTGCACGCATTTTAATGTAAAATGCAACTGTTCATGCCATATCAGTACTACATTGCTTAACCTCAGCCACAAAAGTATCATTATTTCATTCTCTTCTAAAACAAAAACAATTTCTTAATGTACTCCTAATAACATATATGTGTCAACTTCCACATATAATTTTCTTTTTACACTGATAAAAACCATTGTTTTACGCAATAACATATCCTGGTTTGCTAAAGACAGATTCTATTTGTAAAGCATAGCAGTTCTAAATTTAGTTCAAGATTATGTGCATCTTGAAAGGTATAATTACAGAGCAGCAGTGAGATAATAAATGGTTGTGCATGAACTCTTGACTGGAAAAGACCCCCGGGATTATGTTCCAGCGCAGTTTTAGATTCTCTCTTTTTTATTTTAATTGTTTATCAACATTTGCATCTATAGCACACTCATTTGACGATATTTACTGCATGTACATACATGTAATATCCTTGCTCCTTGGCTATATAGGAAAATTTCCATGATATATTGAAGAAACGTGTTGTAAAGGTCAAAGTATTCTTCCTTCAGATATTGCTTATTAAAATCTAACCTTAACATTTGGGTTCAGTATTGTGACTATACAAGACTGATACAGTACATTGTACTTTAAAATAAATCATAGACTGATTTTAATGAGGATTATTTATTATACTGCATTGTTTCACAGTGTAGTTTAACTATATCATATTTTTAGAGGAGTATATTGATGACATTTTTGTATAACTTTTCATGAAAAAAATTGTATCAAAACAAAAACATACCAGTTATAGTGATATTTTGTTTGAAAAATTTTCATTTGTATATACTATTTTCATTATTTCAAAAGTTGACATCATATTAGACAAGTTCTCTTATAATACAATATCATATTGCAATGCAGTAAGGAACTCTAAGGTTACAGATTTTATTTTCTTAAACCTAAAACCAGTATTGTACAGAAATTGAAATCAATTACTATGCAAAATAAAATCAGAACTCCTTGTTAATATTTCAGACCCAGACCATCTAGTCTAAAGAGAGGGGTGCTTTCTCTTCTCTACAGCCCGGTGTAATTAAAGGGTTACATGTCATGACTATGCTCTGCACACCTATCATCCTGCAGAGCCAGGTTCTCGCATTGCTCTGCTGGCCGCCCCCCCAGAGCGAGCTTACCCCATGTGATTCCCTCCTGGTTTTCAGCCTCTCACTGACCATGGGGAAGAGGCCTTCTAACCTCGACTTGGACCTCACTCCCCTTTATAGCTGGGCCGACCCTGCTGTCTCGCTGCCAGTGATATTTCCAGCTTAGGTTAGTGCTCGGCTAGTGCTTTGCTTGTGTCTTTCCTTATCTTGTCCAGCTATTACTCCCCCCTTCCAGCCCTCTTCTCCGCTTTCCTCCACCCGTGTTTGCTTTCCCTGACCTCCGTGACCCCTGTTGTGAACGTTGTCTATGTGGGTGTTGTTCTGAAGCTCCCTCTGGTGGCCAGGAATAGTAGTGGAGCTAAATCTGAACCATTGACTCAGACAGGTGTTGGTGTTAATTGGGAATTGTGGAAGTCTTATTGCAGACAAGTCTGGTGTATATAGGAAAGCACTTTCAGCCTGGCTGATGCCGGTTATAATTGTATATTACTTGGTCTTTGTTTCTGGCATGGAGCTTTTGTCCTTCCCTGTATCCGCGAGCCAGACTTCTGCAGAGAAGTTTCAGTTTTTGCCTTGCTTCCTGGTTTACACATTAGGGTGTTGTTTTTCCTTGTTTTGCTTTGTGTCTGTTTTCTTGCAGGTGAAGTTTTGTTTCAATGGTGTTTTGAGCATAGGGGTTTCCCCTCTGCTACCTCTCCTGCAGGAAAAGGATTGTATTCCTGTCTGATTTGATTATTTGCCCTTCTGTATTTTGTGGGTTTTTTTGGTATTTAATTCACCCATTATTTACAGGAGTACCTGCTATAGTGGGGATAAGGTCTTCTGGCCTCAAGGGCCTTTTTACTATCAGGAATTTGGTATTTTTCTATAGGGATTTTGCACTGACCAGAATCAGTTCCTTTCCTTTTCTTTTTATCAAATTAGTTGGGCCTCGCCTATGCTAATTCTATTTTTCCTATCTGAGTATTGTGTTTTTCTATATCACCGTAATCTTTGTATGTGGGGGGCTACCTACTCCTTTGGGGACTGCTCTGAGGCAAAGTAGATTTCCTCATTTCATTCTATGAGGCGTAGCTTGTTTCTCAGGCTGTGACGTGGCGTCTAGGTTTTTATGAATGCTCCACGGCTACTTTAGTGTGGTCTGATAGTCAGGGGATTGCGATCATCCCAGGTTCCAACTACTCCTGTTTCTTGGTGGTTTTTTTCACCAATGGGAGTTTTTTGTAATCTTCCACGGTTACCGGATCATAACAGACCCTCTCATCTCACCTCCTTGTCTCTGCCCATCCCGGTGCATTGGCCAACTCCCTCCATAGATGCCCAGCTGTCTTACCCTCCTTCTCCTTCCTTTCCCATCTCTGTTGTCCATTCTCTTACCTACCCTCTCACTGACTTCCTTGGTTTTCTGATCTTGGCTTGTTTTGACACTCTCTTGGTTTTCGACTTTTGTCCTCATGTTACCTCTATGTTCATCGACCTCTGAGTGTTTTGATTACTCTCCCCTGGCTTCTGCTCCTCCTAGGATTTCTGTTAGCATATCCTGTTGGTTGTACTTTAGCGACACCTGGTGGTTTAGTTGCTATCTGCACCAGGTGTCTTTTCACATTACCAATATGCCTTTTTAAAGAATCTATTAAGGCGGTTTTATTCAACAGCACAATGTTTTTATGGCATTTTAGCATAATCCCTGCACAGGTGTCCCATGCTGCGTTGAAGATCTGGGCTGCATTTAAAATCAGGGTCTATTATCTATCAAATGACCACATAGTAAAGAATAGAGATGAGTGACCTTATTCAAATGGAATTGAATACAAGTCTGAGGCCAATAGTGGTACACATCATAATGTTATAAAAAAATGTAACCCAAATAATTACCTAACATGCAGTGATATCTGAGGCTTGTATGTACCGGAAGCTCTGGCCAGTAATAAAGAGCTTCAACTATATCATTCTCATCTTTGATGGCCAGCGCTGTTAATAAATTCAGAAATGACTTTCTGCACAGGTTTGGTGCTGTTTGACTCTGCTCCAGTTTCTGTTTTCTAGTTGGATTGGTAGCATTGCAATTATAATGCACATCACAGATGCAGAGAATCACAGAGCTAAACAACTGTATTGATATTGATGGCACAAACCATTGAGCTCAGTGATTGTCAGCAGGAGTGATATGCAATGTAATCAAAACATGACCACTGCAGCCAATAAACAGAAAACAGAGAAATATCAGAAAGGTAGCATTGAATCTAGGCCTGGTGACTAGAGATGAGCGAACCTGTTCGATAGTTCGATAAAGGTTAGCCAATTTCAAATTTGGTACAAGCCTTAGCTTGTTCATTTGGGCTTTGTAAACCCGAGCCCTTTCCCCAAAAGTCGGTAATGTTCAGTTTTGTTCAATCCCTGATCACGTTTTAATTTTTTTTTTTACTAACATGTTATGCTTTTGTATAGGATTGTGGTGCTATACGATGAATGGAGGATGTGTTTGATGAATGGAGCGGGTGGGGATTCAGGAGAAGCCAGACGCCTGCAGCGCCATTATTTTCCTTGCTTAACTTTATTTGCGGATGTTCCTGCGGCCAATAACAGTGCAGCAAACATCCACAAGGGTCACACACAAGGGCTTGTGTGATTGGCTGCCTTAATCACATGTCTGTTTGCATATAAATTCCGTCTGCACAAATTTGTGAATGTGAAACGTCAGGGTAGGTACTGCTACCACCACTGGCAGACAGTTTGTTTATCTAGGGGTTTAATGATAGTTAGTTAAGATAGTTAGGAGAGCCATAGCGTAGAATAGGAATGTGCAATGTAGGGAAAGCTGTGTGCCATAAATCAGTATTTAATGATATAAATAGGGATAGCTACTTGTCAGTGCCTGGTAAAGAGCTGACAGTGAACGATCTAAATACAGTAGCTATTGCTACTTATTACAGCATGCTCCCAATTTGCCGATCAATAACATTTCTAGGTATTGTTAGTACTGCCTGCTGTCAATTTGGTAGTGAAGTAGGTAAACAGGTCTTCTCAGTTTTCATTGCCTGCTCAAAATTGTTATGTATTGTTAGTTACTGATAAAAATAAGAACATTTTAGAGCATCCACATAAAAGACCAAACTTTATTCCAAATCAATAAAAAAGAAATAATGTTAAAACTGCAGTGTAGACTGAGGTCTGCACTTTTTGAGAGGAAAACCGCTCTTAATCCTGACATCTCTACATGTTAGAAGGCATTAAATATTAAATGCTTAATTAGAAAAAAACACAAAAGATGAGATGTCTCACAACCGCATTAACCATAACATCACCAGAGAACGTAGTTGACAAGAAAAAACTACTAGTAGTTGGATTCATTTTCTAATGGAAACCAAAAATAAAATTATTTGCATATAAAACAAAACCTCTTTCCAAAAAAGTATATGTAGACATACATGCATTTATTGGTGTATATCCGCAACATATGTCCGCATTACATATCCATAACAATAATAAACACACACACAAAAATATAAATGCAGAAAAATACGCAAATATAAAATGCGCAACTAATTCAATAAATCCAAAAATCCACAAAGCTCAAATATATAATAACCAAGAAGTCCACGAATGGTTTATAATAGTGGATAAACCCACCCAGTATCCATTCAAAGCTAAGGTCAAAACATTGGGCAACAATTTTCAATAACATGTAATAAATCAGTGGCCAAATTTAGTCCAGGCAAGTCAAAATAATTAGGTAGGTACATCTGCAGGCAAAATTTGTGCAGGAAAACTCACACACGTTCAAAATATAGTGTCTTCAAAACTTCGAGCAAAATTATCAGCAGTTCACAGACCCACATCTCCTGGCAGAAAACTGCATTTTTTTTTCCAAGATGTGCAGATTTGGTGCTGAAATATATTTCTGCACCCAATCTACAGCTTCTGGCAAAAAAAAAACAAAAAACGCATCAAAACAGTGGTTTTGATGTGATATTTTTTGCCAGGAGGTGTAGATTTGGTGCAGGAATATGATGTAAAGATGTTAACACTAAATCTGTATCTCTTGGTAACAAATAGAGATGAGCGAACCGGTCCCGGTTCGGCTCGAGGCGGTTCGCCGAACGGGGGGTCTGGCTCGAGTTCGGCTCGTCGAACGTTCGACGAACCGAACTCGAGCCCATAGGAAACAATGGCAGGCAATCACAAACACAGTAAAACACCTAGAAAACACCCTGAAAGGTGTCCAAAAGGTGACAAACAACTCACAACATAACACAAACACATGGGAAAGTGACAAGGACATATACTCATGTGAAAACAAAACAGCTGGACAAGGAAAAAGAGGGAGACACACAGATATATGAGTATATGCAAAGAAACATCGATTCCATTATTGTGCAACTTGAGCCCTGCTCATTTTAGGCTTCCAATCTGGATAAATTGCCTGAGCTCGCCACGTACGCCTTGAGGATCTTGTCGTGTCCTGCAGCCAGCGTTCTCTCGGAACCTGTCTTCAGTGCTGCTGGGGGTCTGCTGGCAGATAAGCACACGTGTCTGTCCACTGACAATGTGGACCTGGCTCTCAGAGGACTTTTCTTCCCCTGGGTCAGCCAGGGGAGGCGAAAGGCACGCGTATTTTTGAGAGTGCTTCATGCAAAGCATCTTTTTCTTTGTCAAAAGGGGGGCTCAACCGATGCCAGTCAAGTGGGGTGTGTGTGGCCCAGTTAGTGGCAACGAGGGAGACTGTGGTTGGAGTCCCCTCGCTGTGTCTCTAAAAGAACCAAGATGAACAAGTCATGGCTCTCAGAGGACTTTTCTTCCCCTGGGTCAGCCAGGGGACGGGAAAGGCACGCGTATTTTTGAGAGTGCTTCATGCAAAGCATCTTTTTCTTTGTCAAAAGGGGGGCTCAACCGATGCCAGTCAAGTGGGGTGTGTGTGGCCCAGTTAGTGGCAACGAGGGAGACTGTGGTTGGAGTCCCCTCGCTGTGTCTCTAAAAGAACCAAGATGAACAAGTCATGGCTCTCAGAGGACTTTTCTTCCCCTGGGTCAGCCAGGGGACGGGAAAGGCACGCGTATTTTTGAGAGTGCTTCATGCAAAGCATCTTTTTCTTTGTCAAAAGGGGGGGTCAACCGATGCCAGTCAAGTGGGGTGTGTGTGGCCCAGTTAGTGGCAACGAGGGAGACTGTGGTTGGAGTCCCCTCGCTGTGTCTCTAAAAGAACCAAGATGAACAAGTCATGGCTCTCAGAGGACTTTTCTTCCCCTGGGTCAGCCAGGGGACGGGAAAGGCACGCGTATTTTTGAGAGTGCTTCATGCAAAGCATCTTTTTCTTTTTCAAAAGGGGGCTCAACCGATGCCAGTCAAGTGGGGTGTGTGTGGCCCAGTTAGTGGCAACGAGGGAGACTGTGGTTGGAGTCCCCTCGCTGTGTCTCTAAAAGAACCAAGATGAACAAGTCATGGCTCTCAGAGGACTTTTCTTCCCCTGGGTCAGCCAGGGGACGGGAAAGGCACGCGTATTTTTGAGAGTGCTTCATGCAAAGCATCTTTTTCTTTGTCAAAAGGGGGGCTCAACCGATGCCAGTCAAGTGGGGTGTGTGTGGCCCAGTTAGTGGCAACGAGGGAGACTGTGGTTGGAGTCCCCTCGCTGTGTCTCTAAAAGAACCAAGATGAACAAGTCATGGCTCTCAGAGGACTTTTCTTCCCCTGGGTCAGCCAGGGGACGGGAAAGGCACGCGTATTTTTGAGAGTGCTTCATGCAAAGCATCTTTTTCTTTTTCAAAAGGGGGCTCAACCGATGCCAGTCAAGTGGGGTGTGTGTGGCCCAGTTAGTGGCAACGAGGGAGACTGTGGTTGGAGTCCCCTCGCTGTGTCTCTAAAAGAACCAAGATGAACAAGTCATGGCTCTCAGAGGACTTTTCTTCCCCTGGGTCAGCCAGGGGACGGGAAAGGCACGCGTATTTTTGAGAGTGCTTCATGCAAAGCATCTTTTTCTTTGTCAAAAGGGGGGGTCAACCGATGCCAGTCAAGTGGGGTGTGTGTGGCCCAGTTAGTGGCAACGAGGGAGACTGTGGTTGGAGTCCCCTCGCTGTGTCTCTAAAAGAACCAAGATGAACAAGTCATGGCTCTCAGAGGACTTTTCTTCCCCTGGGTCAGCCAGGGGACGGGAAAGGCACGCGTATTTTTGAGAGTGCTTCATGCAAAGCATCTTTTTCTTTGTCAAAAGGGGGGGTCAACCGATGCCAGTCAAGTGGGGTGTGTGTGGCCCAGTTAGTGGCAACGAGGGAGACTGTGGTTGGAGTCCCCTCGCTGTGTCTCTAAAAGAACCAAGATGAACAAGTCATGGCTCTCAGAGGACTTTTCTTCCCCTGGGTCAGCCAGGGGACGGGAAAGGCACGCGTATTTTTGAGAGTGCTTCATGCAAAGCATCTTTTTCTTTGTCAAAAGGGGGGGTCAACCGATGCCAGTCAAGTGGGGTGTGTGTGGCCCAGTTAGTGGCAACGAGGGAGACTGTGGTTGGAGTCCCCTCGCTGTGTCTCTAAAAGAACCAAGATGAACAAGTCATGGCTCTCAGAGGACTTTTCTTCCCCTGGGTCAGCCAGGGGACGGGAAAGGCACGCGTATTTTTGAGAGTGCTTCATGCAAAGCATCTTTTTCTTTTTCAAAAGGGGGCTCAACCGATGCCAGTCAAGTGGGGTGTGTGTGGCCCAGTTAGTGGCAACGAGGGAGACTGTGGTTGGAGTCCCCTCGCTGTGTCTCTAAAAGAACCAAGATGAACAAGTCATGGCTCTCAGAGGACTTTTCTTCCCCTGGGTCAGCCAGGGGACGGGAAAGGCACGCGTATTTTTGAGAGTGCTTCATGCAAAGCATCTTTTTCTTTTTCAAAAGGGGGCTCAACCGATGCCAGTCAAGTGGGGTGTGTGTGGCCCAGTTAGTGGCAACGAGGGAGACTGTGGTTGGAGTCCCCTCGCTGTGTCTCTAAAAGAACCAAGATGAACAAGTCATGGCTCTCAGAGGACTTTTCTTCCCCTGGGTCAGCCAGGGGACGGGAAAGGCACGCGTATTTTTGAGAGTGCTTCATGCAAAGCATCTTTTTCTTTGTCAAAAGGGGGGCTCAACCGATGCCAGTCAAGTGGGGTGTGTGTGGCCCAGTTAGTGGCAACGAGGGAGACTGTGGTTGGAGTCCCCTCGCTGTGTCTCTAAAAGAACCAAGATGAACAAGTCATGGCTCTCAGAGGACTTTTCTTCCCCTGGGTCAGCCAGGGGACGGGAAAGGCACGCGTATTTTTGAGAGTGCTTCATGCAAAGCATCTTTTTCTTTTTCAAAAGGGGGCTCAACCGATGCCAGTCAAGTGGGGTGTGTGTGGCCCAGTTAGTGGCAACGAGGGAGACTGTGGTTGGAGTCCCCTCGCTGTGTCTCTAAAAGAACCAAGATGAACAAGTCATGGCTCTCAGAGGACTTTTCTTCCCCTGGGTCAGCCAGGGGACGGGAAAGGCACGCGTATTTTTGAGAGTGCTTCATGCAAAGCATCTTTTTCTTTGTCAAAAGGGGGGGTCAACCGATGCCAGTCAAGTGGGGTGTGTGTGGCCCAGTTAGTGGCAACGAGGGAGACTGTGGTTGGAGTCCCCTCGCTGTGTCTCTAAAAGAACCAAGATGAACAAGTCATGGCTCTCAGAGGACTTTTCTTCCCCTGGGTCAGCCAGGGGACGGGAAAGGCACGCGTATTTTTGAGAGTGCTTCATGCAAAGCATCTTTTTCTTTGTCAAAAGGGGGGGTCAACCGATGCCAGTCAAGTGGGGTGTGTGTGGCCCAGTTAGTGGCAACGAGGGAGACTGTGGTTGGAGTCCCCTCGCTGTGTCTCTAAAAGAACCAAGATGAACAAGTCATGGCTCTCAGAGGACTTTTCTTCCCCTGGGTCAGCCAGGGGACGGGAAAGGCACGCGTATTTTTGAGAGTGCTTCATGCAAAGCATCTTTTTCTTTGTCAAAAGGGGGGGTCAACCGATGCCAGTCAAGTGGGGTGTGTGTGGCCCAGTTAGTGGCAACGAGGGAGACTGTGGTTGGAGTCCCCTCGCTGTGTCTCTAAAAGAACCAAGATGAACAAGTCATGGCTCTCAGAGGACTTTTCTTCCCCTGGGTCAGCCAGGGGACGGGAAAGGCACGCGTATTTTTGAGAGTGCTTCATGCAAAGCATCTTTTTCTTTTTCAAAAGGGGGCTCAACCGATGCCAGTCAAGTGGGGTGTGTGTGGCCCAGTTAGTGGCAACGAGGGAGACTGTGGTTGGAGTCCCCTCGCTGTGTCTCTAAAAGAACCAAGATGAACAAGTCATGGCTCTCAGAGGACTTTTCTTCCCCTGGGTCAGCCAGGGGACGGGAAAGGCACGCGTATTTTTGAGAGTGCTTCATGCAAAGCATCTTTTTCTTTGTCAAAAGGGGGGCTCAACCGATGCCAGTCAAGTGGGGTGTGTGTGGCCCAGTTAGTGGCAACGAGGGAGACTGTGGTTGGAGTCCCCTCGCTGTGTCTCTAAAAGAACCAAGATGAACAAGTCATGGCTCTCAGAGGACTTTTCTTCCCCTGGGTCAGCCAGGGGACGGGAAAGGCACGCGTATTTTTGAGAGTGCTTCATGCAAAGCATCTTTTTCTTTGTCAAAAGGGGGGGTCAACCGATGCCAGTCAAGTGGGGTGTGTGTGGCCCAGTTAGTGGCAACGAGGGAGACTGTGGTTGGAGTCCCCTCGCTGTGTCTCTAAAAGAACCAAGATGAACAAGTCATGGCTCTCAGAGGACTTTTCTTCCCCTGGGTCAGCCAGGGGACGGGAAAGGCACGCGTATTTTTGAGAGTGCTTCATGCAAAGCATCTTTTTCTTTTTCAAAAGGGGGCTCAACCGATGCCAGTCAAGTGGGGTGTGTGTGGCCCAGTTAGTGGCAACGAGGGAGACTGTGGTTGGAGTCCCCTCGCTGTGTCTCTAAAAGAACCAAGATGAACAAGTCATGGCTCTCAGAGGACTTTTCTTCCCCTGGGTCAGCCAGGGGACGGGAAAGGCACGCGTATTTTTGAGAGTGCTTCATGCAAAGCATCTTTTTCTTTTTCAAAAGGGGGCTCAACCGATGCCAGTCAAGTGGGGTGTGTGTGGCCCAGTTAGTGGCAACGAGGGAGACTGTGGTTGGAGTCCCCTCGCTGTGTTTTACATGCTTTTAGAAGGGCATGAAATGGCTTGGAGGTTGACTTTCATCATATGCAAACTGTTGGCTACCAAAATGCTGCCTTTCCAACAACTGTGGTTATAGGCAATGAGGAACATACTGATGAAGATGAGACGCAGATACCCGATTGGGATGACAACTTAAATATTCGGTCAGGGCAAGAAGAAACTCGGTCTGAGGGGTAGGGGAGTGCAAACACAACAATTGATGATTAAGTTCTAGATCACACCTACTGTCAACCCACAGTCAGACACTCGAGGAGGTCAACAGAGGCGGTGGAGGAGGATGCAACCGACGTCGAAGTAACCTGGCGCCTTCCTGGACACAGTCGGAGCACTGGTAGCACGTCTACAACTGCATCCTCAGCCACCACTCTGCCTCTGAGCATTATTCGGGGTGGATCAACAGGTCGCATGGCCTCTAAGCCTTGCCTAGCCAGGTCCTTTTTTGACATAGAAAAAGATCGCCCAAATTATGTGATCTGTAAAATTTGTCATGGTTCTCTTAGTAGAGGTCAAAACCTCAGCAGTTTGACAACTTCTTCCATGAATCGTCACATGAATAAATATCATATGGCCCGATGGGAAGCTCACCGTGCTGCAATGCGGCCTAGCGGAGCGAACCATCCACCGCCTGCCCCTTCCAGTGCATCCGCGCGCTCGTCATCTTCTAGGACTGTGGGGACAGCTGTCACACCTGTTTTTCCACCCACAACTTCCACCACTGTAACCGCAACAGGCAGTTTGCTTGGTAGGTCGTCAGTTGGTTTGGAAGGGGAAACAAGTGAGTGTGTACAGCTCTCTCAGACATCGATAGCACCAACTTTGGATGAAGGCAACATCATGTCTCCGCCTGCACTTTCCTCACAAAGCTGCATTTTTCCAGGGACACCCGACTCAACACCGTCTACACACAGCAGCCAGATCTCTGTCCCTCAGATGTGGTCAAATAAAAGGCCACTTCCTGCGACCCATGACAAAGCGAAGAGGTTGACTCTATCCCTCTGTAAGCTGTTGACTACAGAAATGCTGCCTTTCCGCCTAGTGGACACACAGGATTTTAGAGACCTTATGTCTGTCGCTGTGCCCCAGTACCAGATGCCTAGTCGCCACTACTTCTCTAAGAAAGGTGTGCCCGCGCTACACCAGCATGTCGCACACAACATCACCGCTTCCTTGAGAAACTCTGTGTGTGAACGGGTGCATTTCACCACCGATACTTGGACCAGTAAGCATGGACAGGGACGTTACATGTCGCTGACTGGCCACTGGGTAACTATGGTGATAGATGGTGAAGGGTCTGCTGCACAAGTCTTGCCGTCCCCACGACTTGTGTGTCAATCCTCTGTCTGTCCAAGTTCCGCCACTGCTTCTGCATCCTCCACCTCATCTGGGTCCTCCACCTCCGCCCCAAGCCTGCCTGGTCAGGCCACCAGCGTTCTCACTGCGCAGAAGGAATCACGCACCCCTCATTACTATGCTGGTAGCAGAGCGCAACGGCATCAGGCGGTCTTTAGCTTGACATGTCTTTGAAATAGGAGTCACACAGCGACTGAGTTGTGGGCAGCTCTGGAGACTGATTTTGATAAATGGTTGTCTCCACTCAACCTGCAGCCTGGTAAGGCCGTGTGCGACAATGCTGCAAACCTGGGTGCGGCCCTTCGCCTGGGCAAGGTGACACACGTGCCTTGTATGGCTCACGTGTTTAACCTTGTTGTCCAGCAATTTTTAACACACTATCCCGGCCTAGATGGCCTTCTGACCAGGGCACGGAAACTGTCTGCAGTGCTCACTTCCGCCGTTCAACCGCCGCACCTGAGCGACTTGCATCGCTCCAGAAGTCTTTCGGCCTGCCGGTTCATCGCCTGAAATGCGATGTGGCGACACGCTGGAATTCAACTCTCCACATGTTACAGCGACTGTGGCAGCACCGGCGAGCCCTGGTGCAATACGTCATGATGTATAGCCTGGGCCAACGAGATGCAGAAGTGGGGCAGATCACCCTGATGGAGTGATCTCAGATCAAGGACCTATGCACCCTTCTGCACAGTTTCGACATGGCGACGAATATGTTTAGCGCTGACAATGCCATTATCAGCATGACGATTACAGTCATTTACATGCTGGAGCACACGCTAAACACTATTCGTAGTCAGGGGGTGGGACAACAGGAAGGGGAGGAACTACAGGAGGATTCATATGCGCAAGACACAACAACATCACCAAGGTCCAGACGTTCATCATCACCAACGCGGCAGGCATGGGACCATGGGGGACAGGGATCAACAAGGGCGCATGGTAGCAGGTGAGATGTTGAGGAAGGTGCAGGAGGACATGAAGATATGGAGGACGAACTGTCCATGGACATGGAAGACTCAGCAGATGAGGGGGACCTTGGTCAAATTTCAGTTGAAAGAGGTTGGGGGGAGATGACAGAGGAAGAAAGAACGGTTAGCACCTCTATGCCACAAACACAGCGTGGACTTGGTGCGCATGGCTGCGCAAGACACATGAGTGCCTTCTTGTTGCACTACCTCCAACATGACCCTCGTATTGTCAAAATTAGAAGTGATGATGACTACTGGCTTGCCACACTATTAGATCCCCGGGACAAGTCCAAATTTTGTGACATAATTCCACCCATAGAAAGGGACGCACGTATGCAGGAGTATCAGCAGAAGCTGTTACTCGATCTTAGCTCGGCTTTTCCACCAAACAACCGTGCAGGTGAAGGGAGTGATTCTCCCAGTTGTAACTTGACAAACATGGGACGGCCTCGTCATCTTCAACAGTCTACCCGTACCAGTAGGACCGTATCTGGTGCTGGTAACAGCAATTTTATGGAATCTTTTCATAATTTTTTTAGACCCTCCTTTGCAAGGCCACCAGAGACAACAAGTCTGACACATAGTCAACGGATGGAGAGGATGATACAGGAGTATCTCCAAATGAACATCGATGCAATGACTTTGCAAATGGAGCCTTGCTCCTTTTGTGCTTCAAATCTAGAAAAATGTCAAGAGCTCTCCAGTTACGCCTCGAAGATTTTGTCGTGTCCAGCTGCCAGCGTTGTCTCTGAACGTGTCTTCAGTGCTGCTGGGTGTGTGCTGACAGATAAGCGCACGCGTCTGTCCAGTGACAATGTGGACAGACTGACGTTCATCAAAATGAACAAGTCATGGATCCAGAAGGAATTTACTACCCCTGTGTCATCCTGGGGAGAGTAAATGCTTGTGGATTTGGAATGTGCTTGATGCAAATCAAAACATCCTGTTTGCAACTAGGGCACAAGTGCTGCCACTGATAAGGTGTCTGTGTGGGGCCCAATTTTTGGAAAAAAAGGGAGACTCCGCTTGGAGTAACCCTTGCTTGCTGTGTTTTTTAAAAATGATACAAGATGAACAGATCTGAAGGCAAGATGAAGCCAACATCATGTCTCCGCCTGCACTTTTCTCACAAACCTGCATTTTTCCAGGGACACCCTACTCAACACCGTCTACAGACAGCAGCCAGATCTCTGTCCCTCAGATGTGGTCAAATAAAAGGCCACTTACTGCGACCCATGACAAAGCTAAGTGGTTGACTCTATCCCTCTGTAAGCTGTTGGCTACCGAAATGCTGCCTTTACGCGTAGTGGACACACAGGATTTTACAGACCTTATGTCTGTCGCTGTGCCCCAGTACCAGATGCCCAATCACCACTGCTTCTCCAAGAAAAGCATGCCCGCGCTACACCGGCATGTCGCACACAACATCACCACTTCCTTGAGAAAATCTGTGTGCGACAGGGTGCATTTCAACACAGATACTTGGACCAGTAAGCATAGACAGGGTCATTACATGTCACTGACTGGGCACTGGCAAACTATGGTGAGAGATGGAGAATGGTCTGCTGTACAAGTCTTGCCGTCCCCACGAGTTGTTTCAATCCTTGTTCTGTATGTAGAAGTTAATACACTGCTTCTGCCTCTTCAACCTCGTGTGGGTCCTCTACCTTTGCGCAAACCCTGTGTGGTCAGGCCACCCTTCCTTGCAACTGCGCACAAGGACTACCACACACCTCCTTACTATGCTGGCAGCAGAGCTCAATGCCATCAGGCGGTCAAAGTTTTACTTTGAAATGTATGGGAAATGTGAGTCACACCGCTATTACAGAGAATAGTAGTCAGGCAGGGTCAAAACATTAATTGAGGAACAGGAACAGAATGGGACGGCCAGGACTTAATCAGAAAACAAGCAGAGGTGAAATGCGTATCGGCCAACAAGGTACATAAACAGCAAGCAGGAAAAGTAGTCAGGTAACAAGCACACAAAATCATAAAACTGAACTGGGGGTAAAATTAACCAGAGGTTCATAGCTATGTCTGGCAGTGGTCTGCAGACAGGATGGGCATAAAAAAGGGTGTGGTGTCTTCCCATTGGTTGTAGCTGAATGATTGTATTTCATCTGTGAGATACCCACCAGCTACATTCAGCCAGAGATTCTGCATCTGTCAAGGTAATGCAGCCCAGTGGGTGAGCATAACCTGCGTCCACCTGCGCCGCTGGCATCGACTACTCTCCCATCATCAGCACTATTCATGAAAGGAACACGTTGTCACCTGGCGACCGGAGTACAAATTGACGGAGCGGACTCCGTTGGTGACTTAACAGCCGTGTGCGGCAATGATGCAAACCTGGCTGCGGGCCATCCTCAGGGCAATGTGACACACGTGCCTTTTATGGCTCACGTGTTGATCCGAATTCTCCAGCAATTTTTAAAACACCATCACGGCCTACATGGCCTTGTGCAGCGGGCACGCTCGCTATGTGCTCACTTCCATCGTGCGCACACAGCAGCTCAACAACTTTCATCACTCCGTAAGTCTTAGGGTCTGGCAGTTAAACGCCGGAAATGCGATGTTCCGACACGCAGGAATTGGAATCTGCACATGTTGCAGCGTGTGTGGCAGCACCGCAGAGCCCTGCTGAAATACGGTAAGACATATAGCCTGGGATAAGTTGATCCAGAGGTGGTGCAGATCACGCTGCTGGAGTGGTGTCAGATCAAGGACCTATGCACCCTGCTACACAGTTTTGAAATGTCGACGAAGATGTTTAGCACTGGCAATGTCATTCTCAGCGTGACAATTCTGGTCATCTACATGATGGAGCACACTGTAATTATTATTCGGAGTCAGGTGTTGGGACAAGAGGAAGGGGAGGAAGTACAGGAGGAGTCATATGCGGAAGGGATAACAAGATCTACGAGGTCCAGATGGTCAGCGGCACCTATGCGGCAGTCATGGTGAGGGAGAGGGATTAACAAGGGCGCATAGTATCAGCAAAAAGTGTTGATGAAAGTGCAGGAGCCCATGAAGAAATGGAGGACGAACTGGCGATGGGCATGGAAGACTCAGCAGATGAGTGAGAGCTTGCTCACATTTCGGTTGTGCGAGGTTGTGGGTAGAGGGCAGAGGAAGGATGCACGATTCTCACCTCTCTGCCACCAACACACCAAGGACTTGGTCCTCCTGGATGCACAAGACACATGAGCGCCTTCTTGCTGCACTACCTACATGACCCTCGGATTGTATGAATTTGAAGTAATCCTGAATACTGGGTTGCCACACTGTTAGATCCCCGGTACAAGACAAAATTTGGCGAACTAATTCCTGCCATAGAAATAGACGCACGTATACAGGAGTATCTGCAGAATGTGGTACGCAATCTTAGATCTACTTTTCCACTAAACACCAGTGCTGCACAGAGTGAATCTCAACACTTTGTCATGGATAGGAGGAAATGGTCTTTTACTTGTCCACATCGGAGGGACCGAGGGATGGCTGCTGTGCTGAGATGGCGTTGAGTACGGTGTCCCTGCACAGTTGCACTTTTGGTCATATCCCAAAATGAGTTGAAAAAGGACAGATGCTGTTGGAAAGGGGAACAGGTGTGTTGGAAAGGGGAAAAAAATTTTGGTCCGTGGATTTGGTGGTTAAACAACTGTAACATTTGCTGAAGAAACAACATCTGTTACAGTGGGACTGGCAGATTTGGATAAAGTGGTATATAATCTGTGACCGCTATATAACAAAAATTAATAAGAAAAGAAAGAGAAAGGTATATATCACCTTCAGCAGTCAGTGTCCACCGTGCTCCCAGTTGGAAAAGGAGAGGTTGGCAACTTGAAGGTTTGGTGGAGGATACAGAGCTGTGTGGCTATGAAACTAATAGTAGCCTGAACCGAGTTAGACGCCATTCGGATCTGGAGACTGTGAGCCCTGTTAGCGTCACAGGGTCCACATGCCCACCCAGCCCAGGAACTCCCTGTTAACAACACAGGGGCCATTGAGTACGCTGACCGTGTGCGTAGGGGCCACACCTGTGGACAGCAGGCGCATCAGCAGCAGCAGGCCTGTTAATGCCACTGGGCTGCACAAGCAGGACTGTTAGGACAGGAGCTGGTCTTAACCGTTCTGCGTTACCAACTGTGGTGGTGGCCTGCATCCACCACCCTATCCCTGCCTACCTCTGGCCTAAAGCCGCAATGGGTTCAACACATGGAGGTGTGCTCTTTCGGAGCATAATAGAAGACTGCGCACCTCCTTGTTGGCTCCAGCCCCTTTTATAACCTGGGTCCGCCCCAAACCAGGGTGAACCACAATGCACCTCCTGGAGACAAAAGCAGAGTGACACGTCATGAGTGGCATAACTAGCGTCCTATTTGGAAACGCAACTTCAATGATGACCTCATGGCTGCCATGACCCAAACACCTCACCAGTCATCGTCTGACCATCAATAATGCGGTGACAAGTCATAGGTGTGGGCCTCTGCAAGCCATTTGGGAGGACACCTGATGCCCTGTGGTCTATATGGGACCCCCACATCAGGGCCAGGGCCAAAGAGTTCATTACCGGACCTAGTCTCTGATGCAGGAAGTGCCTGAGCATGCTCAGTAGCATGAAATACAGTCTCTGAAAAAAGACTATCAGCTTTAGCATGGTGTCTAGGCACAAAACAGGACTTAGACCCGGCACAGAATGCAAGCACCTGTGCAAAGAGGCTTTTCACACTTAGTGTGGGAGCATGCGCTGTATCCCGAAATGAAGACTTAGCGTCAGGAATGGCACAGTCAGGCTGAGCATACTCACTAGGCGAAACACTGTAATTATGCTGCAGCTGGGGTACATCGGCACACGCATGCGCACTAGCTGCCTCTCCACACTTAGACGTGGAGGGGAAATTTGTCTTGGAGATGCTGTCTATGAACAGAAGGAAAAGCTAAAGGAAGCCTGACTTTCTATCCCTCCGAATTATGAAATGCAGCAATGAATTCCATGAGTTTGCTATAACATTAGCGTAGCTAAATGTGCATGAGGGTGTGATGTAGAGGTGCTAGAAATAGCTTGTCACCAGTGGGGCACTAATGGAATACAACAGCCAGTTCTATGATGCCACAAAATGGCAGTATTTTGTGCTATCATTATAGCTTATTAAAAACAGAGCACGAGGTTGTCATGCAGAGGTGCTGCACATAGATTTGCAGTAGTGTGAATAGACAAAAGTACAATAGCCACGTTTAGGATACAACTAGGTACAGTGAGTGTTTGCTAGTATAATGGCTGAGTTTAAAAAAGTTTGAGTGTGCAATGCAGGCAGATGTCCTGCAAATATCGTTCCAATACTGTGAATTGACAAAAGTACAATAGCCACGTTTAGGATACAACTAGGTACAGTGAGTGTTTGCTAGTATAATGGCTGAGTTTAAAAAAGTTTGAGTGTGCAATGCAGGCAGACGTGCTGCAAATAACGTTCCAATACTGTGAATAGACAAAAGTACAATAGCCACGTTTAGGATACAACTAGGTACACTGAGTGTTTGCTACTATAAATGGCTGAGTTTAAAAAAGTTTGAGTGTGCAATGCAGGCAGACGTGCTGCAAATAACGTTCCAATACTGTGAATTGACAAAAGTACAATAGCCACGTTTAGGATACAACTAGGTACACTGAGTGTTTGCTAGTATAATGGCTGAGTTTAAAAAAGTTTGAGTGTGCAATGCAGGCAGATGTCCTGCAAATATCGTTCCAATACTGTGAATTGACAAAAGTACAATAGCCACGTTTAGGATACAACTAGGTACAGTGAGTGTTTGCTAGTATAATGGCTGAGTTTAAAAAAGTTTGAGTGTGCAATGCAGGCAGACGTGCTGCAAATAACGTTCCAATACTGTGAATAGACAAAAGTACAATAGCCACGTTTAGGATACAACTAGGTACACTGAGTGTTTGCTACTATAAATGGCTGAGTTTAAAAAAGTTTGAGTGTGCAATGCAGGCAGACGTGCTGCAAATAACGTTCCAATACTGTGAATTGACAAAAGTACAATAGCCACGTTTAGGATACAACTAGGTACACTGAGTGTTTGCTAGTATAATGGCTGAGTTTAAAAAAGTTTGAGTGTGCAATGCAGGCAGACGTGCTGCAAATAACGTTCCAATACTGTGAATAGACAAAAGTACAATAGCCACGTTTAGGATACAACTAGGTACACTGAGTGTTTGCTACTATAAATGGCTGAGTTTAAAAAAGTTTGAGTGTGCAATGCAGGCAGACGTGCTGCAAATAACGTTCCAATACTGTGAATTGACAAAAGTACAATAGCCACGTTTAGGATACAACTAGGTACAGTGAGTGTTTGCTAGTATAATGGCTGAGTTTAAAAAAGTTAGAGTGTGCAATGCAGGCAGACGTGCTGCAAATAACGTTCCAATACTGTGAATAGACAAAAGTACAATAGCCACGTTTAGGATACAACTAGGTACACTGAGTGTTTGCTACTATAAATGGCTGAGTTTAAAAAAGTTTGAGTGTGCAATGCAGGCAGACGTGCTGCAAATAACGTTCCAATACTGTGAATTGACAAAAGTACAATAGCCACGTTTAGGATACAACTAGGTACACTGAGTGTTTGCTACTATAAATGGCTGAGTTTAAAAAAGTTTGAGTGTGCAATGCAGGCAGACGTGCTGCAAATAACGTTCCAATACTGTGAATTGACAAAAGTACAATAGCCACGTTTAGGATACAACTAGGTACAGTGAGTGTTTGCTAGTATAATGGCTGAGTTTAAAAAAGTTAGAGTGTGCAATGCAGGCAGACGTGCTGCAAATATCGTTCCAATACTGTGAATAGACAAAAGTAAAATAGCCACGTTTAGGATACAACTAGGTACACTGAGTGTTTGCTAGTATAATGGCTGAGTTTAAAAAAGTTAGAGTGTGCAATGCAGGCAGACGTGCTGCAAATAACGTTCCAATACTGTGAATAGACAAAAGTACAATAGCCACGTTTAGGATACAACTAGGTACACTGAGTGTTTGCTACTATAAATGGCTGAGTTTAAAAAAGTTTGAGTGTGCAATGCAGGCAGACGTGCTGCAAATAACGTTCCAATACTGTGAATTGACAAAAGTACAATAGCCACGTTTAGGATACAACTAGGTACAGTGAGTGTTTGCTAGTATAATGGCTGAGTTTAAAAAAGTTTGAGTGTGCAATGCAGGCAGACGTGCTGCAAATAACGTTCCAATACTGTGAATTGACAAAAGTACAATAGCCACGTTTAGGATACAACTAGGTACAGTGAGTGTTTGCTAGTATAATGGCTGAGTTTAAAAAAGTTTGAGTGTGCAATGCAGGCAGACGTGCTGCAAATAACGTTCCAATACTGTGAATTGACAAAAGTACAATAGCCACGTTTAGGATACAACTAGGTACAGTGAGTGTTTGCTAGTATAATGGCTGAGTTTAAAAAAGTTAGAGTGTGCAATGCAGGCAGACGTGCTGCAAATATCGTTCCAATACTGTGAATAGACAAAAGAAAAATAGCCACGTTTAGGATACAACTAGGTACACTGAGTGTTTGCTAGTATAATGGCTGAGTTTAAAAAAGTTAGAGTGTGCAATGCAGGCAGACGTGCTGCAAATAACGTTCCAATACTGTGAATAGACAAAAGTACAATAGCCACGTTTAGGATACAACTAGGTACACTGAGTGTTTGCTACT
Organism: Anomaloglossus baeobatrachus; assembly: GCF_048569485.1. Lineage (NCBI taxonomy): Eukaryota > Metazoa > Chordata > Amphibia > Anura > Aromobatidae > Anomaloglossus > Anomaloglossus baeobatrachus. The sequence goes on along the minus strand of NC_134361.1, from coordinate 70,359,465 downwards.
ATAAATGGCTGAGTTTAAAAAAGTTTGAGTGTGCAATGCAGGCAGACGTGCTGCAAATAACGTTCCAATACTGTGAATTGACAAAAGTACAATAGCCACGTTTAGGATACAACTAGGTACACTGAGTGTTTGCTACTATAAATGGCTGAGTTTAAAAAAGTTTGAGTGTGCAATGCAGGCAGACGTGCTGCAAATAACGTTCCAATACTGTGAATTGACAAAAGTACAATAGCCACGTTTAGGATACAACTAGGTACACTGAGTGTTTGCTAGTATAATGGCTGAGTTTAAAAAAGTTAGAGTGTGCAATGCAGGCAGACGTGCTGCAAATATCGTTCCAATACTGTGAATAGACAAAAGTACAATAGCCACGTTTAGGATACAACTAGGTACACTGAGTGTTTGCTAGTATAATGGCTTATTAACAATGAGTTGTAGTGTGCAATGCAGGCAGACGTGCTCTGCAAATGTCTTTGCACTAGTGGGACTATAGCAAAGTCCAATAGCCACGTATAGGATGCCACTAGGTACACTGAGTGTTTGCTAGTATAATGGCTTAGTTAAAATGAGTTTGAGTGTGCAATGCAGGCAGACGCGCTATGCAAATGTCTTTGCACTAGTGGGACTATAGCAAAGTCCAATAGCCACGTATAGGATGCCACTAGGTACACTGAGTGTTTGCTAGTATAATGGCTTGGTTTTAATGAGTTGGAGTGTGCAATGCAGGCAGACGCGCTCTGCAAATGTCTTTGCACTAGTGGGACTATAGCAAAGTCCAATAGCCACGTATAGGATGCCACTAGGTACACTGAGTGTTTGCTAGTATAATGGCTTGGTTAGAATGAGTTGTAGTGTGCAATGCAGGCAGATGTGCTCTGCTAATGTCTTTGCACTAGTGGGACTATAGCAAAGTCCAATAGCCACGTATAGGATGCCACTAGGTACACTGAGTGTTTGCTAGTATAATGGCTGAGTTTAAAAAAGTTAGAGTGTGCAATGCAGGCAGACGTGCTGCAAATATCGTTCCAATACTGTGAATAGACAAAAGTACAATAGCCACGTTTAGGATACAACTAGGTACACTGAGTGTTTGCTACTATAAATGGCTGAGTTTAAAAAAGTTTGAGTGTGCAATGCAGGCAGACGTGCTGCAAATAACGTTCCAATACTGTGAATTGACAAAAGTACAATAGCCACGTTTAGGATACAACTAGGTACACTGAGTGTTTGCTACTATAAATGGCTGAGTTTAAAAAAGTTAGAGTGTGCAATGCAGGCAGACGTGCTGCAAATATCGTTCCAATACTGTGAATAGACAAAAGTACAATAGCCACGTTTAGGATACAACTAGGTACACTGAGTGTTTGCTAGTATAATGGCTTAGTAACAATGAGTTGTAGTGTGCAATGCAGGCAGACGTGCTCTGCAAATGTCTTTGCACTAGTGGGACTATAGCAAAGTCCAATAGCCACGTTTAGGATGCCACTAGGTACACTGAGTGTTTGCTAGTAAAATTGCTTAGTTTAAAAAAGTTGGAGTGTGCAATGCAGGCAGATGTGCTCTGCTAATATCTTTGCACTAGTGGGACTATAGCAAAGTCCAATAGCCACGTATAGGATGCCACTAGGTACACTGAGTGTTTGCTAGTATAATGGCTTAGTTAAAATGAGTTTGAGTGTGCAATGCAGGCAGACGCGCTATGCAAATGTCTTTGCACTAGTGGGACTATAGCAAAGTCCAATAGCCACGTATAGGATGCCACTAGGTACACTGAGTGTTTGCTAGTATAATGGCTTGGTTTTAATGAGTTGGAGTGTGCAATGCAGGCAGACGCGCTCTGCAAATGTCTTTGCACTAGTGGGACTATAGCAAAGTCCAATAGCCACGTATAGGATGCCACTAGGTACACTGAGTGTTTGCTAGTATAATGGCTTGGTTAGAATGAGTTGTAGTGTGCAATGCAGGCAGATGTGCTCTGCTAATGTCTTTGCACTAGTGGGACTATAGCAAAGTCCAATAGCCACGTATAGGATGCCACTAGGTACACTGAGTGTTTGCTAGTATAATGGCTTAGTTAAAATGAGTTTGAGTGTGCAATGCAGGCAGACGCGCTATGCAAATGTCTTTGCACTAGTGGGACTATAGCAAAGTCCAATAGCCACGTAAAGGATGCCACTAGGTACACTGAGTGTTTGCTAGTATAATGGCTTGGTTAGAATGAGTTGTAGTGTGCAATGCAGGCAGATGTGCTCTGCTAATGTCTTTGCACTAGTGGGACTATAGCAAAGTCCAATAGCCACGTATAGGATGCCACTAGGTACACTGAGTGTTTGCTAGTATAATGGCTTAGTTAAAATGAGTTTGAGTGTGCAATGCCGGCAGACGCGCTATGCAAATGTCTTTGCACTAGTGGGACTATAGCAAAGTCCAATAGCCACGTATAGGATGCCACTAGGTACACTGAGTGTTTGCTAGTATAATGGCTTGGTTTTAATGAGTTGGAGTGTGCAATGCAGGCAGACGCGCTCTGCAAATGTCTTTGCACTAGTGGGACTATAGCAAAGTCCAATAGCCACGTATAGGATGCCACTAGGTACACTGAGTGTTTGCTAGTATAATGGCTTGGTTAGAATGAGTTGTAGTGTGCAATGCAGGCAGACGCGCTCTGCAAATGTCTTTGCACTAGTGGGACTATAGCAAAGTCCAATAGCCACGTATAGGATGCCACTAGGTACACTGAGTGTTTGCTAGTATAATGGCTTGGTTAGAATGAGTTGTAGTGTGCAATGCAGGCAGACGCGCTCTGCAAATGTCTTTGCACTAGTGGGACTATAGCAAAGTCCAATAGCCACGTATAGGATGCCACTAGGTACACTGAGTGTTTGCTAGTATAATGGCTTAGTTATCAGTTGGAGTGTGCAGAGGACAAGAGGGTACAGTGGCAGGATTGTGGTGCTCTGGGTAGAGGAATGGAAGCCTGCCTTTCTATTCCCTCCTAATGGTGAAATGCAGGTAGGAAATCCCTGACCTGGGCTACACAGACGCTGTTGCTGTTTGCAGGACCTGTCACCTATGGCTCTCTGACCCTGCCGGTTGGAGCCCTTAAAAGGACTGCTATAAAGTGCTCTCCCTAAGCTGTCTAACGCTGTGTATGCAGCGCATACAGCTGTATCGGCTATAGGACTCAGGAAGACGGAGCTGCGACAGTGATGTCTGACACCAAAGACGCAGAAGGCAGATAATGGCGTCCGTGAAGAAAATGTCCGGTTTTATAATGCAGGGACATGTGACATGCAGATCCTATCACACATGCCGTTGCTTCTCTGGCTCAAAGTCCACTTAGCTGTGTGTGTGTCTGGGATTGGCTGACATGCTGGCCCGCCCCACAAGACGCGCGCGCTTAGGGAAGGAAGACAAGAAAAAAAAAAAAAAAAATGGCGATCGCCATTATAGAAACAGCAGTGATCTGAAGGCGCTGTTCACGCACACTATACACTGAAATGTGATAATAGTTTGATTCACAGAGTGACTTACACTATTACAGCAGAAACCAAGCTATGATTTAGCTGTTTTTTGGCTGCTAGAACCGTTCTCGAACGTTTCTAGAACTACCGAGCTTTTGCAAAAAGCTCGAGTTCTAGTTCGATCTAGAACATGCCCCAAAATCACTCGAGCCGCGAACTGGAGAACCACGAACCGCGCTCAACTCTAGTAACAAATGCACAAAAATTGTTTTGCTGCCACTTTGGTATGGTTTTCTGATAGGTGGGGCAAATTTTGTGCTGAAATCTAGTACAGATATTTGAGCACCAAATTTGCACCTCCTAGAAGAAAATTGCAATAAAACAGTGTCAAAACCATTTTTTTGTGCATTGTTTTGCCAAGAGATGCCGATTTGGAGTTGAAATTTTTACACTATATTCCTGCATCCAATCTACACCTCATAGTAAAAAAACCCCACATCAATACCACATTATAATGCAAGCGGTTTTCATGCCTTTTTTTGCCAGGTGTAGATTGGGTGCAGGAATATGGTGTAAAAATATCATTACCAAATCTGCATATCTAGGCAAAAAATGCAGTTTTCGTCCAGGAGATGCAGGTCTGTAAACTCAGTGATCTCACTTGAGGGTGAAGTCACTCCCTTGAGGTCAGGTTACCTGAGGTAACAGGTAGAGGGCCATGGCAACCTTTAGCTGTGTCACAAAGTTACCTGAGTGGCTTCACCGCTGATCGCTGCAGCTCATTCTTTGCATGAAGTTACAGAGTGCTGTCATGTTCTATGTCTGCTCACTTTCACTTTCAGATGTAGCACAAGGGCTAACGAAGAGCAGGGTAAAGTTCCAGGATTGTCTCATCTAATAGATGCAACAATCCTGGATGGCTGCAGGCTGCTATTTTTAGGCTGGGGGGGCAATAACCATGGGTCTCCCCAGCCTGAAAATACAAGCCCCCAGCTGTCGAGCTGTATCATGGCTGAGTATTAAAATCTGGGGAAAGCACACACTGGTTTTTTTCAATTATTTATTTAAATAATTTTTTAAAAAGCTACCTCTTATTTTTATAGACAGCCAAGATAAGCACATGGCTGTGGGCTGCAGCCTGTAGCCATTGGCTTTATCTGTGCTGGTATCAATAGATGGGGGGACCTTATGCCATTTTATTTATTAATTTTCCACCCCATATAATAGACCTGCAGACAGGGTCTATGATTTCAACCAATCAAAAACGCTGTCTGGGGTTGGGTTCTGGCTGCAGCCAATCAGAGACGCTGGTAGGTGGGGAAAAAAGTAAATATGTATGAGAGATAATACAGAAGTACAAACACTGGAGCAGTTACAGCTGCCGGGAGACTCGGTAAGAATGTTGTGCTTTAACCCTTTTGGTTGTTTTTTTATACAGTGATTTCCCTGGCCAATTCTACCCATGGCAATACCTGACAAGGCTATGATGGGGCTGGGAGTGGGTTTTCTGCAAATAGTTACCAAACATTGCCAACTTTTGAACAAAGTGCTCTAGTAGCCGAACCCGTACCGAACCGACCAAGGCTCGTACCGAATCTAAAATTGGCGAACGCGAACCAAACAGATTCGCTCATCTCTAACAATAAATAGTTGTCTGACAATACATGTATAGAATATAGAATTTATATACGAAAAATACATGAGTATCCAGATGTTAACCCCCACATTTGCAGGAACATTTCTTGGAAATACCCTTGGGGTCGCACATTTCATCTGTGCAGACAGTATGTTATTTTTACAATTGAATCTAGACTTGAATCTAGCAAGCGGACAAACTTGGTCAGTAAAAACACATTCTATAATCTTGTTGAAATTATATGATTATATGATACTTAAAGTTATAAAGCAAATTATTCTTAATTAGTCTTACAGGGTTAAAGATAACATTTGTTAACTATAATTTGATTTCCAACTCTATAATTTGAATTCAGTGTAATTTTAAGTTTTGTGACTCTTTTTTTTTAAGAAAAAAAAACCCCGTAACATAATGATGATGAGTCTGAAGTCTTTCATACAATTCCTACATTTTAATCTTTATTTATTTTCAAAGTAGTAAACATGAAGAAAGCTTTTGATGCTGATGATGAAAATGACCTCAACTGATTTTCCAAAACAACATCATTAAATATAATTTTTATTTTTACTTTGCACAAAAAGTCTATAATTCATAACCGTTTACGTTCTAATAGAAAATTTTAAGTGGCAACAAATTTCCTAATGACAGTGTGGTTACAGAAAGAACCTTTTTTTTGCATTTTTCTAGCAGCACATTTATTCATATAAAATATTACACTTATGATACAAGAAAGCCAGTATTTCATTAAACATTCAATAATGCCAAACAAATCTAGGAAATGCTTTATTGTAATGTTAATGTTATTGTAATATTTTCTGTTGCTAACTAAATAGCCATTGGTTCTATTCTTCACCCCACTCTTGTCTAACACTAGAAGTCCCAGAAATTTCGAGCTCCCCCCGATGTCTCGAAAGAGGGTCAAATAACCCTTAGTCCAAACTGAATAGAACTAACTAGAACCTAAATAGCTAAACTCAATGGAAAAAAATAACCTCCTGTGGTGCGACAGTAATGGCCTTAATTACAGAACAAAAGACGGTGATTATAGGATGTTAGCTAAAATCCTTCAGGTCATTCGACCTGTCTCTGGGTTCCAAAGGTAAAAATGTTAAATGACCCCTCTCTGGGTCTTTTAGTGCTAAAGGGTGGGTGGTGATTTTATTTATTTATTTTTCCTTTCTTCTTTCTTTTATATTCTTCCTTATGAAATAAAATAATTGTTTCATTAAGAACTGGTGTCAGAGATTCATCATCATGATCTTTTAATCACAACTGTGCCTCTTACTCCTCCTTGTGGTTCTCTTCCTCAGTTTCCAAATAAAACACATCTGTATCTTTGTTAGGAACAGCATGAGGTAGGAGCTGTTTGATTATTATTGTCAATAGCAAGGGCAGCAAGTCTTCATAGAGTGAATAAATGTCACACTTGTACAGTTTTAGGAGAAAAAACAAAAGGTATTGTTATACATTGTATACATTGTTTTATGTGGCTAAGGCCGGTTTCACACTTGTGTTCAGCGCAATCCGCCGCTATGGAGAATAGCCCAGTCCGTTCATGCACTGCGCTATTCTCCATAGACTTGTATTGACGACGTACTGTAATGCAAGTGTCTGCGTTGCATCCGCTGGACGACGCAGTGTCGTTAATTTGCTGCAGCGTCGGGCGGAGGGAACGCTGCATGTAGCGTTTTTTGTGTCGTTAAAATATCGCACCTTGACGGATTCCGTTAGTATCCGCCAAAGTGTGTAATGATTTTCTATGGCGGCGGATTCCGCCACAATGCACAAAGCGCTACCCACAGCGCGAAACGGTTGTCGTCAGTCTCCCGTCCCTGCACCCCCTCCTCTCCCCACTGTTCCTGTGCTTATGTCTGTGATAGCAAAATAAAGAATTTATTGCCATCCTCCGAGTGAGCTGCCGCTTTCTTTCTACTCCTGGACTTTGGAATCTTGACCACGTTGTCAGCAGAGCACCACCTGGCACGGCATTATAAGCTCTGGAACAGCTAAGTTTTGACACAGCTGATTGCCTCTGAACTGTGAGTACGGCTCCACTGAATGACTTATGCGCTGCAGTGCCCAACTTTCTATTTTTATGAATAATTTTAAAAAAACGGCGTGCGGTCCCCTCCAATTTTGATACCAGCCAAGATAAAGCCACATGGCTGAAGGCTGGTATTCTCAGGATGGGGAGCCCCAAATTATGGGGAGCCCCCCAACCCAACAATATCAGCCAGCAGCTGCCCGGAATTGCCGCATCCATTAAATGCGACAGTCCCGGGACTCTACCCGGCTCATCCTGAATTGCCCTGGTGCGGTGGAAATCTGGGTAATAAGGAGGTAAATGGCAGCTTATAACTGCCACTAAGTCCTAGGTTAATCATTGCAGGCATCACCCTGAGATACCTTCCATGATTAACCTGTAAGTGAAAGTAAATAAACACAAACACCCAAAAAAATCCTTTATTTGGAATAAAAGACAAAAAAACACCTTCTTTTCCCACCTTATTAATCCCCAAATACCCCTCCAGGTCCGGCGTAATCCACACAAGGTCCCACGACGCTTTCAGCTCTGCTACATGAAGCTGACAGGAGCGGCAATAGAACACGACCGCTCTCTATCAGCTCCACGCAGCAACTGAAGTGAGCCACGCGATCAGCTGTGCCCTCATTCAGGTGACCCGCGGACACAGCTCTCGGGTGGAGGACTGCAGCTGTGGCCACAGGTCACCTGAGTGATGGCACAGCTGATCGCGCGGCTCACTGCAGTCACTCAGGGGATTTGCGGTCACCTCTCTCTCTCCTCCTGACCGCAAATCTCATTTCCGCCGAGACATTACAAAAAAAAAAGGCAAAACATTCTTTTAAAGGAATCCGTTACCTTTATTAACACACTATTTTCAACGCATCTGTCACATGCGTCACACAACGCACTGTGACGGATGCCTCACAACGCAAATGTGAAAAACTGGCCTTACAAAAATATTTCATATGTAGCCAAGTATAAACAAACAAATAACACACCATCATGACAACTTTTTACAGAAATTAGTTAATTGGGTTTAGATAAATTATCATCGTAAAAGTCAGTAGTGTCACTTAAAGCTTGTGGGCCCCAGAGCAAAACCTACAACAGGGCCAATAATTACCGCATATCTTGAATAGTAATGTTTTTGTTCCATAAGGGTCAAAATTTAGCATCTGGGCTCAAGGACCTGGATGCAAATCCAAACCTGGCTCCACTTATAGTTAAAAGTCATTGACTGATCTCAAATTAAGTGTCAGATTATACTTATTCTGTGTTGTGATATCCCAATGCTGTGTTATCTGTGTTTTACCATAGATACATCTTGCCTTGTTTCTCGCCCCCTGTCTATCTTGCTGGATTTTCATGACAAATTTTGAAAATAAAACCTTTAGGGAGTTTTTAATCTGGAGCTGAATCTAAAACTCATGGCTGGTGTAGGTGCAGCGAGCAGGGTTAGTGGACCCACTTAGCCACAGGGGCTTATCCTTTATTGGGAGTTGATTAACTAAGCGCTCACTACAAGGAGGACTCCAGGAACCACTCCCAAGGCAGTGAATGGGATTGTGGCTGCTGATTCCCAGGACAGAAGATGGACTCAGATAAAGGCACAGGTGCAGGAAGGTACTAGCTGAATGGTTGAGAAAGACAGGCAGGTGGGTACAGACTGATATGGTGGGCACAACAGGGACAGGTAGTTATGGGAAGGCAGGTATACGTGACATACACATACATAATGGGACATGAGCATGGGAATCTGACAAATAACTAGCTAGCACACTGAAGACTGACTAACTCAAGATGTTGGGCATTAAATACATAGTGCCACTCAGCCATAACCTGAAAGGCATTTCCTGGAAATAGCACGCCGGTCCTTCAAGAGGAGGGCCGATTTGCACATATTACGCGTATCCCTGGGGAGCTAGTGCCGCATGCACAGGCCCTGGGGGGAGAGAGAGGCAGATGATTACATGGGAGACTACAGAGCTGCAGCAGAGGTCACAACCTGGCGGTGGTGGTGAGTAAGTAAGCGTCCCTGCAAGGACGCCAGTGCCTCACTTTAACATTTTTTTCAAAAGTGATTACCAGGGATGAGAGAACTACTCAGTGCTCGGTAAGCCTAACAAGCATTATAATGCTCAGGTGCTCAATACTCATTTACAAAGTATATTGGAAGTCAAAGAGGAACCCGAGCATTTTTCCAGAAGATATTTGACAAAAATTCTTGAGTTCTCCATTAACTTCTAGTATACTCTGTAAACTAACAAGCTGAGAGAACTAGGAGGGAATAGATAACCAATATCATAGGCTTGAAAGAAAATTCAATTCAAACAATCAGTTCAAATATATCAATATACACTTTATTAAGTATAAAAGACAAGTTTAAAAACTTAGAGAGTAATCCAAAGTTATAAATTGTAGGTAAAGACAGGGAGATAGATGAGAGATTCAGAGCAAAAGGCTGTTTAAGTCTGAGCCATCACCATGGGGGATAGAGGTAAAACTCAGCCCCCGCATGTGAAACTTAATATTTCGATCTTAGTGGAAATACACATGCCAAATACTAAAAGGAGCATGGCTACTTACCCATGGTGAAGCCTAGTCAGACCAACAGCAACAGTGGCTGTGAACAGCGAACATGCCAAGAGCTTTACCATGTGGCGTCAAAAATAGGAGGTGCTAATGACGGCACAGTGGACAGCAAGCAGCAAAGGTGGCCAGAGAAGTGAGCGATGAAGATTAATTTTCTACTTTTTTCTGCTTCTTTCTTCTCCAGGACTGATCTTTCATGCCCAAAATGATCAATTCTCCTGCAAAATCTGACTTCAATAAATATAGATTATTATATTACTGAAAAAGATGACAGGGTTTTTTTTTATAACATTCCATGCATAAAATAAGTGAGAAGAAGAAGGAATAGCTCTGTCTATAGTTCCTCCCTATGTCTCTAGCTCCTCCCTCTGCCTATAGCTCACTCCCTCTGTCTCTAGTTCCTCCCTCTGCCTCTAGCTCCTCCCTTTGCCTCTAGCTCTGCTCTCTGCCTCTAGTTTTTCCTTTTGCCTCTAGCTCCTCCCTGCCCCTCCCTTGTACAAGAGAATCTTGTCAATAGTAACTGCTATCTCCTATTTTAGTAATATAAAATTCTGTATTCACTGAAGACAGATTTTACCCAGGAATTGAAAGTTTTGAGAATGAAAGATCAGTCCAGGAAAAAAAGAAGCACATTTGTCTGATAAGATATATTACAAGTTGCTTATTTTTATGTGTGCTACTGATTTATGAAGTTAGAATTAAAACGACAGTTATGCTTTAAACTCCAAAGGTTATGCATGATCAAGATTAGGTATAAATCAATGAAGCGATCCTAGAGTGGTACATTACAATAGCTTGGTGTCTATGATATAACTGAAATATATGTATATATAGTTATATTTATGTACCATATTTTTTGCATTATAAGACGCACTTTTATTCCTCCAAATTTTGGGGGAAAGTAGGTGGTGCGTCTTATAATCCGAATATATGGCTTATATAGTGCAGGTCCCAGGGGAGGTGGGGGCAGCTCTGGAGCGGTGCTGGGGGCTGAAGCAGGCTTGTGGAGGCTGCAGGAGGCAGCAGGAGATCTCCTGCTCTCGCTCATATAATATGCACTGCCCCTGTCCATCACTGTGGTGCTGAAACTGCACCACAGTGATGGACTGGGGGAGCGACACATAATATATGTGCCTGCGCCCCCCTTTGATGGCACATGCTCCCCTTGTGTTAGATACAGCCCCCATGTTGCTACCCATCCTAAAATAAAAAAGCTTTACTTACCTCCTCCAGTGCTGATCTCCCAGTGTCCTCCCGGTCTTTCTGCTGCCGCTGTGATCAGGCATGCAGAGATGATGTCACTCTGCTGTGCTGATCACTTGACCGCTGGAGGAGCTCAGCAGCACGAAGGGAGACACAAGGGAGGACAGCGCTGGAGAAGGTAAGTAAAGAGTTTTTTCTCTTACTATGGGCAGCAGCATGTGAGCCATATCAAACACAGGGGGACACGTGACATCCTTAGGGGGCCATGGGCAGCACATGGAAATGTGTGCCATCCATAGGGGGCCATGGGCAGCACAGGGGGACGTGCACCATCCATATGGGGCCATGGGCAGCACAGGGGGATGTGTGCCATCCATAGGGGGCCGTGGGCAGCACAGGGGGACATGCACCATACATAGGGGGCCATGGGCAGCACAGGGGTATGTGTGCCATCCATAGGGGGCCATGGGCAGAACAGGGGTATGTGTGCCATCCATAGGAGACGTGTGTCATCTATAGGAGACCTGTGCCATCTATAGGAGACCTGTGCCAGCTGTAGGGGACGTTTGCCAGCTATAGGGGACGTGTGCCAGCTATAGAGGATGTGTGCCAGCTATAGGGGAAGTGTGCCAGCTAGAGGGGATGTGTGACAGCAATAGGGGATGTATGCCATAAATAGGGGACATGTGCCATCAATAGGAGATGTGTGCCATCAATAGGTGACATGTGCCATCAATGGGGGACATGCCACATCACTGGAGGACATGTGGCATCACTGGGGGACGTGTGCCAGCACAAGGAGGCTATATTCAATATAAGGGGGCCATATCCCGAATAAGGGCGCTAATTTTAGGATGGGGGCTATGAGGGACATATACCCTATATGATTTGTTAGACGGACACTGGCATTATAAGACGGACCCCATTTAACATTTAGAAAAAAATCTCTTTTCCTTTACCAAATTTGGGGTTGTGTCTTATAATCAGGTGCGTCTTATAAAGCAAAAAAATATGGTATATATGTATATGTTTAGAAATCTACTTTATACGTATATTTCTCACTTTATTTGTGCATTCATCATGCCTTTTTGTCATAGTCTACAATTAATGACTTGGAGACAGAAATCTGCTCCAGACCACCCAGTCCCAAAATCCATAATGAGAAATGGAAGAGGCAGCATTCCCTTGGTCCTTCCTTGACACATTATAAATGAAAATGACTTTACAATTATTCATTCAGTATGGCGTCTCAGAAGGCTCTGATTGCATATACCGCAAAGAAACTGTCCTCCAAAATTAAGAACACTTTCCTTCAAAAACCACTTAGTGCAATGTAGTATTGAAACTTTGATATCAAAAGAAAAGCTAGATGGAAACGAATCTTGAATTAAAATGATAACATTCTTCAGAGTCGGTCAAGAAAAACTGAAACTTTTTTGTTACTTAAAGAACCAATACTCACATGTAGAATCATCTGTTCACAAAAATGCTTAAAGGAGTCTAAAGACGTGTGCGTGTTCATTACTTCATCAAATATTAGACCAACTATCTATGTACCTATTCACACACACAAAAACCTGGGTTTCTATTTTTGTAGCTCTCTGTGTCCTATAAGGTTAAGTGTGCACAGGGCATATTTTGCTGCGCTTTTGGTGCATTTTTAAGATCAAAAAGATGCACCTAAATGCATGCATTTTTCTAGCGTTTTTGAGCCCTTCAAGCAATAGATTTGACTTAAAAAAGCATTTGGCAAAAAGTGGTTAAAACGCGGTTAAAAACACGTCAAAAACACGTTGCATTTTTTATTGCGTTTTTGCCGCGGTACATTTTTGGTGCATTTTTTTGGGACAAAAATGCTGCATCTTTGTGATTAATAAAAATGCTGAATGTGAACATATCCTTACCTATTATTCTGTTGATTATTGTACCTAGTTAGAGGAAACCATTCATTGAAGAAGAAGAATTGAAGAAGCTCCAAATGATCATCTGCAATCACATGCACTAGGTAAATAAAACTCAACAAATACTTCAGAATATCCCACTTTAACTTTTCAGCAGCTGACACTCAGTATGGATTAACATATAGCAGTTTAACTACATATCAACATTTTGTTCTAAGGTTCGGTGCCTATTGGGATGTTTTTCTGGCTTCTTGTAATTCTCTCTTTGATTCCTGCAAGGATTATAAGTTCAAGAACACATGGAACTTTTTTTTTTTTTTTTGGGCAATTGGTCATGGAAGCTGTATTACACTGTTTCCTTAAGTAACCATTAATATGTTTTTTTTTTATTAAATGTGAAGGTCCAGAAATAGGCCAAAATACTGTTCTGTGTTTCTGTAGAGAAGTCTGTGGGCACATAGGCCTTCACCAGCACAATTCTTTGTTACAATAAGTTCAAACACTACTTTTCGGACATACACAAATCACTATTGCCCTACAGAAAGAGTACCAATTTACTGTCAGAAAAGCAACTAATGATCCTCACTGAATTCTTCAGCTGTTCTGTTTTTTAAAAAAAACTAAGCTCTGATTGGTTGCAATAGACAACAATGAAAGTTTAGTGAAGAAATTTTTTGATGAATTTGGCTTGATCATCAGTACCCTGTCATGAAACAAAAACTGCATTTTGGTTTATATTACCTACCCTGTACTGTAGATATTCAGTGACAAGTAAAAGGTAACAATTAGGGATGATCAAATACCTCAAATATTCGGCTACACCCATATTCGACGAATAGGTCGCCACTATTCGACTATTTGTGAATATTCGATGTGCAATGTAAGTCTATGGGAAACCCGAATAGTTGGCGAATAGAATATGATATTCGATCATCCCCAGTAACAATGTTTTGAACATTTGACTTTCAGGATCTATATCTCACAATCCACTACAGGTTTGAGTGTGAAACTACCTCTATTTTATAGACAATCATCTTGGCTATCTCATACATAAATGTGACTTGCAACTATTTAGCATACAGTTAGGTCCAGAAATATTTGGACAGTGACACAAATTTCGCGAGTTGGGCTCTGCATGCCACCACATTGGATTTGAAATGAAATCTCGATAACAGAATTCAAGTGCAGATTGTAACGTTTAATTTGAAGGTTTCAACAAAAATATCTGATAGAAATTGTAGGAATTGTACACATTTCTTTACAATCACTCCACATTTTAGGAGGTCTAAAGTAATTGGACAAATAAACCAAACCCAAACAAAATATTTTTATTTTCAATATTTTGTTGCGAATCCTTTGGAGGCAATCACTGCCTTAAGTCTGGAACCCATGGACATCACCAAACGCTGGGTTTCCTCCTTCTTAATGCTTTGCCAGGCCTTTACAGCCGCAGCCTTCAGGTCTTGCTTGTTTGTGGGTCTTTCCGTCTTAAGTCTGGATTTGAGCAAGTGAAATGCATGCTCAATTGGGTTAATATCTGGTGATTGACTTGGCCATTGCAGAAGGTTCCACTTTTTTGCACTCATGAACTCCTGGGTAGCTTTGGCTGTATGCTTGGGGTCATTGTCCATCTGTACTATGAAGAGACGTCCGATCAACTTTGCGGCATTTGGCTGAATCTGGGCTGAAAGTATATCCCGGTACACTTCACAATTCATCCGGCTACTCTTGTCTGCTGTTATGTCATCAATAAACACAAGTGACCCAGTGCCATTGAAAGCCATGCATGCCCATGCCATCATGTTGCCTCCACCATGTTTTACAGAGGATGTGGTGTGCCTTGGATCATGTGCCATTCCCTTTCTTCTCCAAACGTTTTTCTTCCCATCATTCTGGTACAGGTTGATCTTTGTCTCATCTGTCCATAGAATACTTTTCAAGAACTGAGTGTTTTTCAGAAAATTTAACTCTGGCCTGTCTATTTTTGGAATTGATGAATGGTTTGCATCTAGATGTGAACCCTTTGTATTTACTTTCATGGAGTCTTCTCTTTACTGTTGACTTAGAGACAGATACACCTACTTCACTGAGAGTGTTCTGGACTTCAGTTGATGTTGTGAACGGGTTCTTCTTCACCAAAGAAAGTATGCGGCGATCATCCACCACTGTTGTCATCCGTGGACGCCCAGGACTTTTTGAGTTCCCAAGCTTACCAGTCAATTCCTTTTTTCTCAGAATGTACCCGACTGTTGATTTTGCTACTCCAAGCATGTATGCTATCTCTCTGATGGATTTTTTCTTTTTTTTCAGCCTCAGGATGTTCTGCTTCACCTCAATTGAGAGTTCCTTAGACCGCATGTTGTCTGGTCACAGCAACAGCTTCCAAATGCAAAACCACACACCTGTAATCAACCCCAGACCTTTTAACTACTTCATTGATTACAGGTTAACGAGGGAGACGCCTTCAGAATTAATTTCAGCCCTTAGAGTCCCTTGTCCAATTACTTTTGGTCCCTTGAAAAAGAGGAGGCTATGCATTACAGAGCTATGATTCCTAAACCCTTTCTCCGATTTGGATGTGAAAACTCTCATATTGCAGCTGGGAGTGTGCACTTTCAGCCCATATTATATATATAATTGTATTTCTGAACATGTTTTTGTAAACAGCTAAAATAACAAAACTTGTGTCACTGTCCAAATATTTCTGGACCTAACTGTATGATTAGTTATGAAAGTTCTGGTCATGTCACTACATTGTTACTCAAGAAAAATCTTTGAAAAATCTTTGGCACAGAAAAAGAGCAAAGTCCACATTATCAGAAAGTCCATATAATACATATGAAATAAAACAAATTATTGGTTCTTATTCGACCTTCATCATGGTTTTATCTGGATGTTCTGTTATTAGTAGGAATGGGACCATGGAACTCCCATAGGTGAAGGGAAAGAACATTTTTGGTTTATGAGTAAAGGAGAGAAACAAAAGCCAATTCACCACCAATGTTCACTGTCACCGTCATCATTGTTTCTTGTTGCTGTAAAAGTCTACACCACACTCTGGTTAAAATGTTATGTTTTTGTCACGTAAAAAAATCATAAAAAAAACAATCATTTCAGAATTTTGTTCCCCTTTAATTTCACTCATAATCTGTAGAAATCTATTGAGAAACAAACGAAAATAATTTTGAGGGGAAAATACAAAGTAAAACTAAAATAATGAGACTGCTTAAGTGTAAACACTTTCTTATAACTGGAAACGTTCAGTTCTAAATGAGCCAAATACATGTAGACTCATGTTAAATAGAAGACAGTAGACAAGTTCCAGCAGGTAAATTGATTATGATTAGCTAAAATAAAATTTAGTTCAAGTCGAATTTTCCTTATATTTACTCAGTTGTATTTTATAGCAAATGCCATGGTTCGTAAACAGCTTGCAACACAGCAAAGGAATTTCATTGTTAAAAGTTATGAGTCAGCAGAAGGGAACACAATTTTTTTTATCTCATTAGAAATTTTTTGTTACACTGTGACTACTGTCATCAAGATGTGGCATAAATTTGGTAAAATAGTAACATTAAGTGAAGGAAAGGAACCAGCTTCCGGGAAAATTTCAATAAAATCCGCTTTTTTATTGGATTCTTTAAAATCGTACAAAATAGTGGATCTCACAAGAAAAAAAGACAGAAGTCACAAACAGCACTGGACACCAGATGCGTTTCGATCAAGAACTGATCTTAGACTCACCAGATCGAAACACGACTGGTGTCCAGTGCTGGTTGTGACTCCTGTCTTTTTTCTTGTGAGATCCACTATTTTGTATGATTATTAAGAATCCAATAAAGAAGTGGATTTTATTGAAATTTTCCCAGAAGCTGGTCCCTTTCCGTCACTTGCTGATATACATGCTGACAACAGCAGTGGGATATCGAACTTCCATGGCGTTAGAGGATTAAGTGCCAAAGCATGTGGTGAGCTGGACTATCTTTATTTCACAATAGTGACATTACCTAGAACTACAATGTGAAATAATTCCTTAATTTAATGTTTGCATGCTTTAGAGTACAAATTTCTATTTTTTAGTTTATTGCCTATAATTAAACATCCCTCATAAATTGATGAAAAAGCACAAAGAAAAATGATCCAAGAAGCCGCAAAAAGTCCTACAGCTGCATTAAAAGAGATACAGAATGTCTGGAAAATACAAGTTGTGTATTGAATGCAACAGCAATCTCCCATATTCTTTCTGCGAGGTAGCGTAGAAAGACGGAAAACATTTATTACAAAAAAAACCATCCAAGAACAGCTGTGTTTTTGCCAAAACCTACATTTAGTTTGCCAGAAGCATGTGGGATATTGTGGCATGGTCTAATGAGTCCATTGTTAAAATTTTTGGCAAAATTCCAAAATGTATGTTTGATGCAAACTAATACCGTGCATCTCCCAAAGTAAGACCATACCTAAAGTGAAGCATGATGGAGGCAGCATTATGCTTGCAGCTGTTTTTTGACAGCTGACACTGGGGTTTTAGTCAAGGTGGAAGGATTTAGGAAAAATGCCAAACGTAAATAAATTTTGTGTCAAAATCTCCAGGCTTTTACTAAAAAGCTGAAGAAAAGGATTTTCACTTTTCAGAATGACAATGATCTCAAGCATACATCAAAATCAACAAAAAACTGGCTTTGCTAAAAAAAAATCAGCACTTTGGAATGGCTCAGTCCCAGCTCAGACCTGGATCTTATTGAAACTTTGTGGTTTGATCTGAAGAGGGCACTGTATACAATGAATGGTCACACAATCTGACAGTCGTGGTGCACTATTGTAAGCAAGTTGGCAGAGATTCATAATTCTAGATATGCAATGCTGATAGACTCTTGCCCAAAAAGATTGAACTCTGTAAAATGTTCAAAGAGTACGTAAAAGAAGTATTAGTTTAAGGGTGTGCATATTTAGGCAATAACAGTATTTTAGTTGTTTATTTTCTTTCTTCACTCCAAAATATTTTAGTTTTTCAATTAAATTGTACAGATTATGGTTGACATTAAATGTGGAAAAAAGTTCTAAAATGATTATTTTTTCTTAAATGACAAAACCTTGCATTTTAATAGGTATGTGTAGACTTTTTATATTAACTGTATATGTCATGAATTACAGTATATCTGATGTTATTCTATGTGACTATCATCAGTACAAAACTTGTCATCAAGTTACAACTGTGAGATTTTTCTAAAAAGAAAAGAGTATTTATGAATATATTTATTATGCATTACAATTTGTAAATAGAGATGAGCGAACCGGTCGCGGTTCGGCTCGAGGTTGGTTCGCCGAACGGACCTCCCGTTCGAGTTCGGTTCGTCGAACGTTCGACGAACCGAACTCGAACTGCATAGGAAACAATGGCAGGCAGTCACAAACACAGAAAAACACCTAGAAAACACCCTCAAAGGTGTCCAAAAGGTCACAAACAACTCACAACACATGGGAAAGTGACAAGTACATATACTCATGCGAAAACAAAAGAGCTGGACAAGGAAAAAGAGTAGGACACACAGATATATGAGTATATGCAAGGAAACATCGATTCCATTATTGTGCAACTTGAGCCCTGCTCATTTTAGGCTTCCAATGTTGATAAATTGCCTGAGCTTGCCACGTACGTCTTGGGGATCTTGTCGTGTCCTGCAGCCAGCGTTCTCTCGGAACCTGTCTTCAGTGCTGCTGTGGGTCTGCTGGCAGATAAGCACACGTGTCTGTCCACTGACAATGTGGACATGGCTCTCAGAGGACTTTTCTTCCCCTGGGTCAGCCAGGGGACGGGAAAGGCACGCGTATTTTTGAGAGTGCTTCATGCAAAGCATCTTTTTCTTTTTCAAAAGGGGGCTCAACCGATGCCAGTCAAGTGGGGTGTGTGTGGCCCAGTTAGTGGCAACGAGGGAGACTGTGGTTGGAGTCCCCTCGCTGTGTTTCTAAAAGAACCAAGATGAACAAGTCATGGCTCTCAGAGGACTTTTCTTCCCCTGGGTCAGCCAGGGGACGGGAAAGGCACGCGTATTTTTGAGAGTGCTTCATGCAAAGCATCTTTTTCTTTTTCAAAAGGGGGCTCAACCGATGCCAGTCAAGTGGGGTGTGTGTGGCCCAGTTAGTGGCAACGAGGGAGACTGTGGTTGGAGTCCCCTCGCTGTGTTTCTAAAAGAACCAAGATGAACAAGTCATGGCTCTCAGAGGACTTTTCTTCCCCTGGGTCAGCCAGGGGACGGGAAAGGCACGCGTATTTTTGAGAGTGCTTCATGCAAAGCATCTTTTTCTTTTTCAAAAGGGGGCTCAACCGATGCCAGTCAAGTGGGGTGTGTGTGGCCCAGTTAGTGGCAACGAGGGAGACTGTGGTTGGAGTGCCCTCGCTGTGTTTCTAAAAGAACCAAGATGAACAAGTCATGGCTCTCAGAGGACTTTTCTTCCCCTGGGTCAGCCAGGGGACGGGAAAGGCACGCGTATTTTTGAGAGTGCTTCATGCAAAGCATCTTTTTCTTTTTCAAAAGGGGGCTCAACCGATGCCAGTCAAGTGGGGTGTGTGTGGCCCAGTTAGTGGCAACGAGGGAGACTGTGGTTGGAGTCCCCTCGCTGTGTTTCTAAAAGAACCAAGATGAACAAGTCATGGCTCTCAGAGGACTTTTCTTCCCCTGGGTCAGCCAGGGGACGGGAAAGGCACGCGTATTTTTGAGAGTGCTTCATGCAAAGCATCTTTTTCTTTTTCAAAAGGGGGCTCAACCGATGCCAGTCAAGTGGGGTGTGTGTGGCCCAGTTAGTGGCAACGAGGGAGACTGTGGTTGGAGTCCCCTCGCTGTGTTTCTAAAAGAACCAAGATGAACAAGTCATGGCTCTCAGAGGACTTTTCTTCCCCTGGGTCAGCCAGGGGACGGGAAAGGCACGCGTATTTTTGAGAGTGCTTCATGCAAAGCATCTTTTTCTTTTTCAAAAGGGGGCTCAACCGATGCCAGTCAAGTGGGGTGTGTGTGGCCCAGTTAGTGGCAACGAGGGAGACTGTGGTTGGAGTCCCCTCGCTGTGTTTCTAAAAGAACCAAGATGAACAAGTCATGGCTCTCAGAGGACTTTTCTTCCCCTGGGTCAGCCAGGGGACGGGAAAGGCACGCGTATTTTTGAGAGTGCTTCATGCAAAGCATCTTTTTCTTTTTCAAAAGGGGGCTCAACCGATGCCAGTCAAGTGGGGTGTGTGTGGCCCAGTTAGTGGCAACGAGGGAGACTGTGGTTGGAGTCCCCTCGCTGTGTTTCTAAAAGAACCAAGATGAACAAGTCATGGCTCTCAGAGGACTTTTCTTCCCCTGGGTCAGCCAGGGGACGGGAAAGGCACGCGTATTTTTGAGAGTGCTTCATGCAAAGCATCTTTTTCTTTTTCAAAAGGGGGCTCAACCGATGCCAGTCAAGTGGGGTGTGTGTGGCCCAGTTAGTGGCAACGAGGGAGACTGTGGTTGGAGTCCCCTCGCTGTGTTTCTAAAAGAACCAAGATGAACAAGTCATGGCTCTCAGAGGACTTTTCTTCCCCTGGGTCAGCCAGGGGACGGGAAAGGCACGCGTATTTTTGAGAGTGCTTCATGCAAAGCATCTTTTTCTTTTTCAAAAGGGGGCTCAACCGATGCCAGTCAAGTGGGGTGTGTGTGGCCCAGTTAGTGGCAACGAGGGAGACTGTGGTTGGAGTCCCCTCGCTGTGTTTCTAAAAGAACCAAGATGAACAAGTCATGGCTCTCAGAGGACTTTTCTTCCCCTGGGTCAGCCAGGGGACGGGAAAGGCACGCGTATTTTTGAGAGTGCTTCATGCAAAGCATCTTTTTCTTTTTCAAAAGGGGGCTCAACCGATGCCAGTCAAGTGGGGTGTGTGTGGCCCAGTTAGTGGCAACGAGGGAGACTGTGGTTGGAGTCCCCTCGCTGTGTTTCTAAAAGAACCAAGATGAACAAGTCATGGCTCTCAGAGGACTTTTCTTCCCCTGGGTCAGCCAGGGGACGGGAAAGGCACGCGTATTTTTGAGAGTGCTTCATGCAAAGCATCTTTTTCTTTTTCAAAAGGGGGCTCAACTGATGCCAGTCAAGTGGGGTGTGTGTGGCCCAGTTAGTGGCAACGAGGGAGACTGTGGTTGGAGTCCCCTCGCTGTGTTTTACATGCTTTTAGAAGGGCATGACATGGCTTGGAGGTTGACTTTCATCATATGCAAACTGTTGGCTACCAAAATGCTGCCTTTCCAACAACTGTGGTTATAGGCAATGAGGAACATACTGATGAAGATGAGACGCAGATACCCGATTGGGATGACAACTTAAATATTCGGTCAGGGCAAGAAGAAACTCGGTCTGAGGGGGAGGGGAGTGCAAACACAACAATTGATGATGAAGTTCTAGATCCCACCTACTGTCAACCCACAGTCAGACACTCGAGGAGGTCAATAGAGGCGGTGGAGGAGGATGCAACCGACGTCGAAGTAACCTGGCGCCTTCCTGGACACAGTCGGAGCACTGGTAGCACGTCTACAACTGCATCCTCAGCCACCACTCTGCCTCTGAGCATTATTCGGGGTGGATCAACAGGTCGCATGGCCTCTAAGCCTTGCCTAGCCTGGTCCTTTTTTGACATAAAAAAAGATCGGCCAAATTATGTGATCTGTAACATTTGGCATGGTTATCTTAGTAGAGGTCAAAACCTCAGCAGTTTGACAACTTCTTCCATGAATCGTCACATGAATAAATATCATATGGCCTGGTGGGAAGCTCACCGTGCTGCAATGCGGCCTAGTGGAGCCAACCATCCACCGCCTGCCCCTTCCAGGGCATCCGCGCGCTCGTCATCTTCTAGGACTGTGGGGACAGCTGTCACACCTGTTTTTCCACCCACAACTTCCACCACTGTAACCGCAACAGGCAGTTTGCTTGGTAGGTCGTCAGTTGGTTTGGAAGGGGAAACAAGTGAGTGTGTACAGCTCTCTCAGACATCGATAGCACCAACTTTGGATGAAGGCAACATCATGTCTCCGCCTGCACTTTCCTCACAAAGCTGCATTTTTCCAGGGACACCCTACTCAACACCGTCTACACACAGCAGCCAGATCTCTGTCCCTCAGATGTGGTCAAATAAAAGGCCACTTCCTGCGACCCATGACAAAGCGAAGAGGTTGACTCTATCCCTCTGTAAGCTGTTGGCTACAGAAATGCTGCCTTTCCGCCTAGTGGACACACAGGATTTTAGAGACCTTATATCTGTCGCTGTGCCCCAGTACCAGATGCCTAGTCGCCACTACTTCTCTAAGAAAGGTGTGCCCGCGCTACACCAGCATGTCGCACACAACATCACCGCTTCCTTGAGAAACTCTGTGTGTGAACGGGTGCATTTCACCACCGATACTTGGACCAGTAAGCATGGACAGGGACGTTACATGTCGCTGACTGGGCACTGGGTAACTATGGTGATAGATGGTGAAGGGTCTGCTGCACAAGTCTTGCCGTCCCCACGACTTGTGTGTCAATTCTATGTCTGTCCAAGTTCCGCCACAGCTTCTGCATCCTCCACCTCATCTGTGTCCTCCACCTCCGCCCCAAGCCTGCCTGGTCAGGCCACCAGCGTTCTCACTGCGCAGAAGGAATCACGCACCCCTCATTACTATGCTGGCAGCAGAGCGCAACGGCATCAGGCGGTCTTTAGCTTGACATGTCTTGGGAATAAGAGTCACACAGCTGAGGAGTTGTGGTCAGCTCTGCGGTCCGAGTTTAATAAATGGTTGTCTCCACTCAACCTGCAGCCTGGTAAGGCCGTGTGCGACAATGCTGCAAACCTGGGTGCGGCCCTTCGCCTGGGCAAGGTGACACACGTACCTTGTATGGCTCACGTGTTGAACCTTGTCGTCCAGCAATTTTTAACACACTATCCCGGCCTAGATGGCCTTCTGAACAGGGCACGAAAACTGTCAGCTCACTTCCGCCGTTCAAGCGCTGCAGCAGAGCGACTTGCATCGCTCCAGAAGTCTTTCGGCCTGCCGGTTCATCGCCTGAAATTCGATGTGGCGACACGCTGGAATTCAACTCTCCACATGTTACAGCGACTGTGGCAGCACCGGCGAGCCCTGGTGCAATACGTCATGATGTATAGCCTGGGCCAACGAGATGCAGAAGTGGGGCAGATCACCCTGATGGAGTGATCTCAGATCAAGGACCTATGCACCCTTCTGCACAGTTTCGACATGGCGACGAATATGTTTAGCGCTGACAATGCCATTATCAGCATGACGATTACAGTCATTTACATGCTGGAGCACACGATAAACACTATTCGTAGTCAGGGGGTGGGACAACAGGAAGGGGAGGAACTACAGGAGGATTCATATGCGCAAGACACAACAACATCACCAAGGTCCAGACGTTCATCATCACCAACGCGGCAGGCATGGGACCATGGGGGACAGGGATCAACAAGGGCGCATGGTAGCAGGCGACATGTTGAGGAAGGTGCAGGAGGACATGAAGATATGGAGGACGAACTGTCCATGGACATGGAAGACTCAGCAGATGAGGGGGACCTTGGTCAAATTTAAGTTGAAAGAGGTTGGGGGGAGATGACAGAGGAAGAAAGAACGGTTAGCACCTCTATGCCACAAACACAGCGTGGACTTGGTCCGCATGGCTGCGCAAGACACATGAGTGCCTTCTTGTTGCACTACCTCCAACATGACCCTCGTATTGTCAAAATTAGAAGTGATGATGACTACTGGCTTGCCACACTATTAGATCCCCGGGACAAGTCCAAATTTTGTGACATAATTCCACCCATAGAAAGGGACGCACGTATGCAGGAGTATCAGCATAAGCTGTTACTCGATCTTAGCTCGGCTTTTCCACAAAACAACCGTGCAGGTGAAGGGAGTGATTCTCCCAGTTGTAACTTGACAAACATGGGACGGCCTCGTCATCTTCAACAGTCTACCCGTACCAGTAGGACCGTATCTGGTGCTGGTAACAGCAATTTTATGGAATCTTTTCATAATTTTTTTAGACCCTCCTTTGCAAGGCCACCAGAGACAACAAGTCTGACACATAGTCAACGGATGGAGAGGATGATACAGGAGTATCTCCAAATGAACATCGATGCAATGACTTTGCAAATGGAGCCTTGCTCCTTTTGGGCTTCAAATCTAGAAAAATTGACAGAGCTCTCCAGTTACGCCTTGGAGATTTTGTCGTGTCCAGCTGCCAGCGTTGTCTCTGAACGTGTCTTCAGTGCTGCTGGGTGTGTGCTGACAGATAAGCGCACGCGTCTGTCCAGTGACAATGTGGACAGACTGACGTTCATCAAAATGAACAAGTCATGGATCCAGAAGGAATTTACTACCCCTGTGTCATCCTGGGGAGAGTAAATGCTTGTGGATTTGGAATGTGCTTGATGCAAATCAAAACATCCTGTTTGCAACTAGGGCACAAGTGCTGCCACTGATGGGGTGTCTGTGTGCCCAATTTTGGGAAAAAAGGTAGACTCCGCTTGGAGTAACCCTTGCTTGCTGTGTTTTTTAAAAATGATACAAGATGAACAGATCTGAAGGCAAGATGAAGGCAACATCATGTCTCCGCCTGCACTTTTCTCACAAACCTGCATTTTTCCAGGGACACCCTACTCAACACCGTCTACAGACAGCAGCCAGATCTCTGTCCCTCAGATGTGGTCAAATAAAAGGCCACTTACTGCGACCCATGACAAAGCTAAGTGGTTGACTCTATCCCTCTGTAAGCTGTTGGCTACCGAAATGCTGCCTTTACGCGTAGTGGACACACAGGATTTTACAGACCTTATGTCTGTCGCTGTGCCCCAGTACCAGATGCCCAATCACCACTGCTTCTCCAAGAAAAGCATGCCCGCGCTACACCAGCATGTCGCACACAACACCATCACCACTTCCTTGAGAAAATCTGTGTGCGACAGGGTGCATTTCAACACAGATACTTGGACCAGTAAGCATAGACAGGGTCATTACATGTCACTGACTGGGCACTGGCAAACTATGGTGAGAGATGGAGAAGGGTCTGCTGTACAAGTCTTGCCGTCCCCACGAGTTGTTTCAATCCTTGTTCTGTATGTAGAAGTTAATACACTGCTTCTGCCTCTTCAACCTCGTGTGGGTCCTCTACCTTGGCGCAAACCCTGTGTGGTCAGGCCACCCTTCCTTGCAACTGCGCACAAGGACTACCACACACCTCCTTACTATGCTGGCAGCAGAGCTCAATGCCATCAGGCAGTCAAAGTTTTACTTTGAAATGTATGGGAAATGTGAGTCACACCGCTATTCCAGAGAATAGTAGTCAGGCAGGGTCAAAACATTAATTGAGGAACAGGAACAGAATGGGACGGCCAGGACTTAATCAGAAAACAAGCAGAGGTGAAATGCGTATCGGCCAACAGGGTACATAAACAGCAAGCAGGAAAAGTAGTCAGGTAACAAGCACACAAAATCATAAAACTGAACTGGGGGTAAAATTAACCAGAGGTTCATAGCTATGTCTGGCAGTGGTCTGCATACAGGATGGGCATAAAAAAGGGTGTGGTGTCTTCCCATTGGTTGTAGCTGAATGATGGTATTTCATCTGTGAGATACCCACCAGCTACATTCAGCCAGAGATTCTGCATCTGTCAAGGTAATGCAGCCCAGTGGGTGAGCATAACCTGCGTCCACCTGCGCCGCTGGCATCGACTACTCTCCCATCATCAGCACTATTCATGAAAGGAACACGTTGTCACCTGGCAACCGGAGTACAAATTGACGGAGCGGACTACGTTGGTGACTTAACAGCCGTGTGCGGCAATGATGCAAACCTGGCTGTGGGCCATCGTCAGGGCAATGTGACACACGTGCCTTGTATGGCTCACGTGTTGAACCGAATTCTCCAGCAATTTTTAAAACACCATCACGGCCTACATGGACTTGTGCAGCGGGCACGCTCACTATGTGCTCACTTCCATCGTGCGCACACAGCAGCTCAACAACTTTCATCACTCCGGAAGTCTTAGGGTCTGGCAGTTAAACGCTGGAAATGCGATGTTCCGACACGCAGGAATTGGAATCTGCACATGTTGCAGCGTGTGTGGCAGCACCGCAGAGCCCTGCTGAAATACGGTAAGACATATAGCCTGGGATAACTTGATCCAGAGGTGGTGCAGATCACGCTGCTGGAGTGGTGTCAGATCAAGGACCTATGCACCCTGCTACACAGTTTTGAAATGTCGACGAAGATGTTTAGCACTGGCAATGTCATTCTCAGGGTGACAATTCTGGTCATCTACATGATGGAGCACACTGTAATTATTATTCAGAGTCAGGTGTTGGGACAAGAGGAAGGGGAGGAAGTACAGGAGGAGTCATATGCGGAAGGGATAACAAGATCTACGAGGTCCAGATGGTCAGCGGCACCTATGCGGCAGTCATGGTGAGGGAGAGGGATTAACAAGGGCGCATAGTATCAGCAAAAAGTGTTGATGAAAGTGCAGGAGCCCATGAAGAAATGGAGGACGAACTGGCGATCGGCATGGAAGACTCAGCAGATGAGTGAGAGCTTGCTCACATTTCGGTTGTGCGAGGTTGTGGGTAGAGGACAGAGGAAGTATGCACGATTCTCACCTCTCTGCCACCAACACACCAAGGACTTGGTCCTCCTGGATGCACAAGACACATGAGCGGATTCTTGCTGCACTACCTACAACATGACCCTCGGATTGTACGAATTCAAAGTAATCCAGAATACTGGGTTGCCACACTGTTAGATCCCCGGTACAAGACAAAATTTGCCGAACTAATTCCTGCCATAGAAATAGACGCACGTATACAGGAGTATCTGCAGAATGTGGTACGCAATCTTAGATCTACTTTTCCACTAAACACCAGTGCTGCACAGAGTGAATCTCAACGCTTTGTCATGGATAGGAGGAAATGGTCTTTTACTTGTCCACATCGGAGGGACCGAGGGATGGCTGCTGTGCTGAGATGGCGTTGAGTACGGTGTCCCTGCACAGTTGCACTTTTGGTCATATCCCAAAATGAGTTGGAAAAGGACAGATGCTGTTGGAAAGGGGAACAGGTGTGTTGGAAAGGGGAAAAAAATTTTGGTCCGTGGATTTGGTGGTTAAGCAACTGTAACATTTGCTGAAGAAACAACATCTGTTACAGTGGGACTGGCAGATTTGGATAAAGTGGTATATAATCTGTGACCGCTATATAACGAAAATTAATAAGAAAAGAAAGAGAAAGGTATATATCCCCATCAGCAGTCAGTGTCCACCGTGCTCCCAGTTGGAAAAGGAGAGGTTGGCAACTGGAAGGTTTGGTGGAGGATACAGAGCTGTGTGGCTATGAAACTAATAGTAGCCTGAACCGAGTTAGACGCCATTCGGATCTGGAGACTGTGAGCCCTGTTAGCGTCACAGGGTCCACATGCCCACCCAGCCCAGGAACTCCCTGTTAACAACACAGGGGCCATTGAGTACGCTGACCGTGTGCATAGGGGCCACACCTGTGGACAGCAGGCGCATCAGCAGCAGCAGGCCTGTTAATGCCACTGGGCTGCACAAGCAGGACTGTTAGGACAGGAGCTGGTCTTAACCGTTCTGCGTTACCAACTGTGGTGGTGGCCTGCATCCACCACCCTATCCCTGCCTACCTCTGGCCTAAAGCCGCAATGGGTTCAACACATGGAGGTGTGCTCTTTCGGAGCATAATAGAAGACTGTGCACCTCCTTGTTGGCTCCAGCCCCTTTGATAACCTGGGTCCGCCCCAAACCATGGTGAACCACAATGCACCTCCTATAGACAAAAGTAGAGTGACACGTCATGAGTGGCATAACTAGCGTCCTATTTGGAAACGCAACTTCAATGATGACCTCATGGCTGCCATGACCCAAACACCTCACCAGTCATCGTCTGACCATCAATAATGCGATGACAAGTCATAGGTGTGGGCCTCTGCAAGCCATTTGGGAGGACACCTGATGCCCTGTGGTCTATATGGGACCCCCACATCAGGGGCAGGGCCAAAGAGTTCATTAACGGACCTAGTCTCTGATGCAGGAAGTGCCTGAGCATGCTCAGTAGCATGAAATACAGTCTCTGAAAAAAGACTATCAGCTTTAGCATGGTGTCTAGGCACAAAACAGGACTTAGACCCGGCACGGAATGCAAGCACCTGTGCAAAGAGGCTTTTCACACTTAGTGTGGGAGCATGCGCTGGATCCCGAAATGAAGACTTAGCGTCAGGAATGGCACAGTCAGGCTGAGCATACTCACTAGGCGAAACACTGTAATTATGCTGCAGCTGGGGTACATCGGCACACGCATGCGCACTTGCTGCCTCTCCACACTTAGACGTGGAGGGGAAATTTGTCTTGGAGATGCTGTCTATGAACAGAAGGAAAAGCTAAAGGAAGCCTGACTTTCTATCCCTCCGAATTATGAAATGCAGCAATGAATTCCATGAGTTTGCTATAACATTAGCGTAGCAAAATGTGCATGAGGGTGTGATGTAGAGGTGCTAGAAATAGCTTGTCACCAGTGGGGCACTAATGGAATACAACAGCCAGTTCTATGATGCCACAAAATGGCAGTATTTTGTGCTATCATTATAGCTTATTAAAAACAGAGCACGAGGTTGTCATGCAGATGTGCTGCACATAGATTTGCAGTAGTGTGAATAGACAAAAGTCCAATAGCCACGTTTAGGATACAACTAGGTACAGTGAGTGTTTGCTAGTATAATGGCTGAGTTTAAAAAAGTTAGAGTGTGCAATGCAGGCAGACGTGCTGCAAATAACGTTCCAATACTGTGAATTGACAAAAGTCCAATAGCCACGTTTAGGATACAACTAGGTACAGTGAGTGTTTGCTAGTATAATGGCTGAGTTTAAAAAAGTTAGAGTGTGCAATGCAGGCAGACGTGCTGCAAATAACGTTCCAATACTGTGAATAGACAAAAGTCCAATAGCCACGTTTAGGATACAACTAGGTACAGTGAGTGTTTGCTAGTATAATGGCTGAGTTTAAAAAAGTTAGAGTGTGCAATGCAGGCAGACGTGCTGCAAATAACGTTCCAATACTGTGAATAGACAAAAGTACAAAAGCCACGTTTAGGATACAACTAGGTACACTGTGTGTTTGCTAGTATAATGGCTGAGTTTAAAAAAGTTAGAGTGTGCAATGCAGGCAGACGTGCTGCAAATAACGTTCCAATACTGTGAATTGACAAAAGTCCAATAGCCACGTTTAGGATACAACTAGGTACAGTGAGTGTTTGCTAGTATAATGGCTGAGTTTAAAAAAGTTAGAGTGTGCAATGCAGGCAGACGTGCTGCAAATAACGTTCCAATACTGTGAATTGACAAAAGTCCAATAGCCACGTTTAGGATACAACTAGGTACAGTGAGTGTTTGCTAGTATAATGGCTGAGTTTAAAAAAGTTAGAGTGTGCAATGCAGGCAGACGTGCTGCAAATAACGTTCCAATACTGTGAATAGACAAAAGTACAAAAGCCACGTTTAGGATACAACTAGGTACACTGTGTGTTTGCTAGTATAATGGCTCAGTTTAAAAAAGTTAGAGTGTGCAATGCAGGCAGACGTGCTGCAAATAACGTTCCAATACTGTGAATTGACAAAAGTCCAATAGCCACGTTTAGGATACAACTAGGTACAGTGAGTGTTTGCTAGTATAATGGCTGAGTTTAAAAAAGTTAGAGTGTGCAATGCAGGCAGACGTGCTGCAAATAACGTTCCAATACTGTGAATAGACAAAAGTACAAAAGCCACGTTTACGATACAACTAGGTACACTGTGTGTTTGCTAGTATAATGGCTGAGTTTAAAAAAGTTAGAGTGTGCAATGCAGGCAGACGTGCTGCAAATAACGTTCCAATACTGTGAATTGACAAAAGTCCAATAGCCACGTTTAGGATACAACTAGGTACAGTGAGTGTTTGCTAGTATAATGGCTGAGTTTAAAAAAGTTAGAGTGTGCAATGCAGGCAGACGTGCTGCAAATAACGTTCCAATACTGTGAATTGACAAAAGTCCAATAGCCACGTTTAGGATACAACTTGGTACAGTGAGTGTTTGCTAGTATAATGGCTGAGTTTAAAAAAGTTAGAGTGTGCAATGCAGGCAGACGTGCTGCAAATAACGTTCCAATACTGTGAATAGACAAAAGTACAAAAGCCACGTTTACGATACAACTAGGTACACTGTGTGTTTGCTAGTATAATGGCTGAGTTTAAAAAAGTTAGAGTGTGCAATGCAGGCAGACGTGCTGCATATAACGTTCCAATACTGTGAATTGACAAAAGTCCAATAGCCACGTTTAGGATACAACTAGGTACAGTGAGTGTTTGCTAGTATAATGGCTGAGTTTAAAAAAGTTAGAGTGTGCAATGCAGGCAGACGTGCTGCAAATAACGTTCCAATACTGTGAATAGACAAAAGTACAAAAGCCACGTTTAGGATACAACTAGGTACACTGTGTGTTTGCTAGTATAATGGCTGAGTTTAAAAAAGTTAGAGTGTGCAATGCAGGCAGACGTGCTGCAAATAACGTTCCAATACTGTGAATTGACAAAAGTACAATAGCCACGTATAGGATGCCACTAGGTACACTGAGTGTTTGCTAGTATAATGGCTTAGTAATAATGAGTTGTAGTGTGCAATGCAGGCAGGCGTGCTCTGCAAATGTCTTTGCACTAGTGGGACTATAGCAAAGTCCAATAGCCACGTTTAGGATGCCACTAGGTACACTGAGTGTTTGCTAGTATAATGGCTTAGTAACAATGAGTTGTAGTGTGTAATGCAGGCAGACGTGCTCTGCAAATGTCTTTGCACTAGTGGGACTATAGCAAAGTCCAATAGCCACCTTTAGGATGCCACTAGGTACACTGAGTGTTTGCTAGTAAAATTGCTTAGTTTAAAAAAGTTGGAGTGTGCAATGCAGGCAGATGTGCTCTGCTAATGTCTTTGCACTAGTGGGACTATAGCAAAGTCCAATAGCCACCTTTAGGATGCCACTAGGTACACTGAGTGTTTGCTAGTAAAATTGCTTAGTTTAAAAAAGTTGTAGTGTGCAATGCAGGCAGACGTGCTCTGCAAATGTCTTTGCACTAGTGGGACTATAGCAAAGTCCAATAGCCACAGATAGGATGCCACTAGGTACACTGAGTGTTTGCTAGTATAATGGCTTAGTTA
This sequence comes from Anomaloglossus baeobatrachus, assembly GCF_048569485.1. Lineage (NCBI taxonomy): Eukaryota > Metazoa > Chordata > Amphibia > Anura > Aromobatidae > Anomaloglossus > Anomaloglossus baeobatrachus. Next base: position 70,328,397 of record NC_134361.1, on the reverse strand, counting down.
GAATGAGTTGGAGTGTGCAGAGGACAAGAGGGTACAGTGGCAGGATTGTGGTGCTCTGGGTAGAGGAATGGAAGCCTGCCTTTCTATTCCCTCCTAATGGTGAAATGCAGGGAGGAAATCCCTGACCTGGGCTACACAGACGCTGTTGCTGTTTGCAGGACCTGTCACTTATGGCTCTCTGACCCTGCCGCTTTGAGCCCTTAAAAGGACTGCTAGAAAGTGCTCTCCCTAAGCTGTCTAACGCTGTGTATGCAGCGCATACAGCTGTATCGGCTATAGGACTCAGGAGGACGGAGCTGCGACACTGATGTCTGACACCAAAGACGCAGAAGGCAGATAATGGCGTTCGTGAAGAAAATGTCCGGTTTTATAATGCAGGGACATGTGACATGCAGATCCTATCACACATGCCGTTGCTTCTCTGGCTCAAAGTCCACTTAGCTGTGTGTGTGTCTGTGATTGGCTGACATGCTGGCCCGCCCCACAAGACGCGCGCGCTTAGGGAAGGAAGACAAGAAAAAAAAAAAAAAAAATGGCGATCGCCATTATAGAAACAGCAGTGATCTGAAGGCGCTGTTCACGCACACTATACACTGAAATGTGATAATAGTTTGATTCACAGAGTGACTTACACTATTACAGCAGAAACCAAGCTATGATTTAGCTGTTTTTTGGCTGCTAGAACCGTTCTCGAACGTTTCTAGAACTATCGAGCTTTTGCAAAAAGCTCGAGTTCTAGTTCGATCTAGAACATGCCCCAAAATCACTCGAGCCTAGAACTGGAGAACCACGAACCACGAACCGCGCTCAACTCTATTTGTAAACTATTCTTCAAAGTTTAGACTTGGTACTATTTAACATAACATGTGCAGTTATTATTTAGTGCCAAGAATACTTGCTTCTAGAAAAACTATTCCCAGATTGAACAATATTTTTTAAGGTATGTTTTATTACTTGAAACCTGGTTATAGCTCATAATAAAGAGTGTTATTTTACGATTAGTTGTTTATTGTAACACAAGCTTTTGTAGTTTGAAAAAAACATCTCCTTGGATTTACTATGACTATTCGACTAGTGATATGCATGTAGTATATATAGATTTGGGTTATTTCTAACAATCTTCTTTATGTAAAGACTTAAAGGTATACAAAATTAATCTGTATTGCTATGTAAATTAATTGACATTCTAGGAAACAGTCTAAAAATTATGTTTGTCAGAAAAAAAATTAGTTTGCGCATTATGTGAATCTCCGGTCTGCTGGGAGTGTAGTTTTGAAATGCGTCGGATTGGCCTTTGGAGGCCGCCGTACTCAGTGGTGACGTCACCCCTCCTGCTTCTGCGCATTCTGTCTCAGGTGCCTTGCTGTGTTTGGAACAATGATGGCTGAGGCATCCAGCAGCAGCATCGCGCCCCGCTGACCGGGGGATCACTCTACTGTGTTAGGATAGACTCTCACAATACCCCGCACCGAGGAACCATACCGAGGTTGGTGCAAGTTTAAGCAGATCTACTTTATTTTGAGCACTCCATAACTGGAGCTTACTCGAACAAAGTTCTGGAATTGCATTCCTGCAAGTGAATGATTTGCAACTAGCTTTAATATGGAGCCCCCCTGATTTATACCTCTTGTTACATATGGTCACAATGAGTGTTCCCTTGGCTGTGAAATATATGTGTTTACTTTGATACACCTCTCTAAGGTGCTCCACTGTTTGTTAATTCACTTGATTTGTGTCTGACCCCAGCAGGAGAGCCATCTGTGCAGCGGTATTACTCTGATACATTTGTCCTTGTTTGACACTTGGCAGGAGTGTTTTCTACTGTTTGCCACATCCACGTGCTCTGTTACGGTTGCTGCGAGCACTGGAGACTATGTCCAGATTTCTTGCTACTGCACATGTGCGAGCGCCAGAGACTAAGTCCTATCTTGGAGCCATTGCACATGTGCGGGTGACATCATCGCTGACACGAGGTCACATGTCTCTGACACCTTCTATGCCGATTGGTCGCTGGTCATGTGCTTGTGATGCCTTGCTCGGTGATAGGCCAGCATGACGTCACTCCTGTCGTTCTGGCAGCGGATTGGCTCTGGTGTCCTCCATCTTGGATGAGGCACAGAGTCTATATAAGACCCTGACACACGCCGCATGGCGCTCAGTCCTCTTGGTTCATGCATAAGAGTAGACGCTCTGTGCGCGTTCCTCTAGGCATTCCTCTGTCTATGCTAGGTGAGCGCTACCGGCAGGGTAGCGTTCTTATACCTTACAGCTTCGGCTGCTGTCCGTATCCTTACCTCTTAGGGGAGCGGACATAGGCAGGTGCCTGAGGCACATGGTCTGGCTGGGCCTTGTGGTTCGACTCGTAGGTGGACGTTGCCGCTAGGGTAACGTTCCTTATACTGCGTCTGGCAGTTGTTCGTATCCTCGCACACTAGGGGAGCGAACAGAGGTAGGAGCTTTGTGCGGCTTACGCTGCTGTTCGTCTCTTTTGCACCACTAGAAGAGCGGACCTAGGCAGGTGCCATCTCTAGTGGTTCGTGTCCTCGCACACTAGTGGAGCGAACGCAGGTAGGAGCTTTGTGCGGCTTACGCTGCTGTTCGTCTCTTTTGCACCACTAGAAGAGCGGACCTAGGTAGGTGCCATTTCGCACACATTGCCTTTGTCTCTGTGATTATTAACAGAGATCATTCCACACACCCTCTAAGTAAGGGAGGAATTGCTTTACTTACTTATTATATCCTTCTGTGAGTTAACAGAGGTATTGCACTCTGCCATAGTCTGCAGCAGAGTCTTTGCACGGTGGACCCTGACTGTCTGATACTCCTTTAAGTTATTATCAGACAGCCCCCCGTAACATTAGGACTGAGCCAAGGGTCTGGCAGTTCTGGCAGAATATCAGCAGTTACACCGTTACATACAAGTACTTGAGTCACGGCTCAAGAGTATAGAGGATAAACCTCAGACCATGGTGACATCTGCACATGATCCTCGACTTGCTCTGCCAAACAGATATTCTGGCGATGCCAGATCATGTCGTGGTTTTATTAGTCAGTGTCAGATACACCTAGAGGTCAACTCTTCTCGCTTCTCTACGGAGAGGTCCAGAGTAGGCTTTATCATCTCCTTACTTCAGGACAAAGCCTTAGAATGGGCGACTCCCCTATGGGAGCGCTCTGATGTGGTTACTCTGAGACATCAAGACTTTCTTGATGCTCTTAAGGCGGTATTCATGGGTCCGCAGGTTACCCATGATGCGGTCCTGAGACTGTTAGATCTATCTCAGGGTTCGTTATCCACTAGTTCTTATGCCATTGCTTTTAGAACTCTGGTGGCAGAACTAGATTGGCCAGAGAAGGTGTTGATTCCTATCTTCTGGAGAGGGTTGGCAGGCTATGTCAAGGATGCTTTTTCTACTCGTGAGGTCCCTGCTTCTCTGGAGGACTTGATCACAGTAGCAACGAGGATCGATGTACGCCATAAGGAACGTAGACTCGAGGTCTCTTCCTCACGCCCTAAGCATCGGGCTATTCCAGTTGTTGAGGGTCCACTACCATCTTCCTCAGCATCTGAAACATCTCCCACTCCTATGGAGTTAGGTCATACGTCTTCCAGACTACGCAAGTCTGGTCCTCCTATATGTTACGTATGTCGTCAGGCTGGGCACTATGCCAACAAGTGTCCTAGTCGTCAGGGAAACTCCCTGGCCTAGTAACCATTAGAGGGGGGTTACTAGAGACGTCTTCTGCACCCTCTAAGTGTTGTATCCCAGGTCAGCTCTCGTTATCTGAGAATACATGGCCTATTATGGCTTTTGTGGATTCCGGAGCTGACGGGACTTTTGTGTCCTCAGGATTTGTAAAGGGACACAATATTCCCTCTATCATGTTAGAGGCGCCTATTCCTGTCCGTGTTGTTAATGGAACTATGTTGTCTGACTCCATTACATTGAGGACAGTTCCCTTGCGCCTTTCCCTGTCTCAGGGTCACATAGAGGAGATTTCTTTTCTTGTTTTGCCTGAGGGTATAGACGACGTCCTTCTGGGTCTCCCATGGCTTCGGACTCATGCTCCTCACATTGACTGGGAGTCTGACAGCATTATTAGTTGGGGTTCGAAATGTCAGTCCCGATGTCTTCCCTTACCACCTAAGGTCATTGCGGTTGCATCTACTGATCTCTCTCCCATACCTACACCCTATCTGGATTTCGCTGACGTGTTCTCCAAACAGGGTGCTGAGGTTCTTCCACCCCATAGGCCATATGACTGTGCCATAGACCTTATCCCAGGTTCGGTTCCACCTAAAGGCAGGGTTTACCCCCTGTCGATACCTGAGTCGGAGGCCATGTCGACCTATATAAGAGAGAGTTTAGAGAAGGGGTTCATTCGTAAGTCTGTCTCTCCCGTGGGAGCTGGGTTTTTCTTTGTTCGGAAGAAAGAGGGTGATTTGCGTCCCTGCATAGATTACAGGGGTCTCAACGCAATCACAATAAAGAACAAATACCCATTACCTTTAATTTCGGAGCTCTTTGACAGACTGAGAGGAGCTCAAGTTTTTACGAAGTTGGATCTGCGGGGTGCATATAACTTGGTACGAATTCGAAAGGGTGACGAATGGAAGACCGCTTTTAACACCCGAGATGGTCACTATGAATACCTCGTCATGCCTTTTGGGTTATGTAATGCACCCGCAGTATTTCAGGACTTCGTAAACGATGTGTTCAGGGATTTACTGTTATCCTCAGTAGTGGTGTATCTGGACGACATCCTGATTTTTTCTCCTGATCTGGAGACTCATCGTCAGGATGTCGTTCGTGTCCTTTCCCGTTTAAGGGAGCACTCTTTGTTTGCTAAACTCGAGAAATGTGTATTCGAGCGGTCCTCGTTGCCTTTTTTGGGTTACATTATCTCACAAGAGGGCCTGGCTATGGATCCTGCGAAGCTCTCTGCTGTCCTGCAATGGTCCGAACCTCATTCCTTGAAGGCGGTGCAACGCTTCTTAGGATTCATAAATTATTACAGGCAGTTCATACCCCATTTTTCTACTTTGGTGGCCCCTTTGGTGGCCTTGACTAAGAAAGGTGCTAATCCCAAAGCCTGGTCTACTGAGACATCTCAGGCTTTTGAGGCAGTAAAAAGACACTTTTCAACTGCACCCGTTCTTCAAAGACCCGATGAGAGTAATCCCTTCCTCTTAGAGGTTGATGCCTCTTCAGTGGGTGCTGGTGCGGTCTTGTATCAAAAGAACGGTGCAGGTAGAAAAAGGCCGTGTTTCTTCTTTGCGAAAACCTTTTCACCGGCAGAGAGAAACTATACCATTGGGGATAGGGAACTGCTCGCCTTGAGATTAGCCTTGGAGGAGTGGCGTCACTTGCTGGAAGGAGCAAAACATCCTTTCCAGGTCTATACAGACCATAAGAATCTGACGTACTTACAAACCACTCAGCGTCTGAATCCTCGCCAAGCCCGCTGGTCCTTGTTTTTCTCCCGCTTTCACTTCTCCATCAACTATCTGTCTGGGAGTAAGAATAACAAGGCAGACGCCCTGTCTCGCTCTATGCTTTCTACCCAGGAAGAGATTGACGAACCTCGTCTTATCCTTCCCTCCAGGGTTTTTCATACGCTCTCCCCTGTGACGTTAGACCAAATCCCACCGGGCAAGACCTTTGTTCCGCCTGATCGACAGAATGATATACTGTCATGGGCCCACACCTCAAAGGTGGGTGGGCATTTTGGTATTAGGCGGACACGAGAGTTACTGGAGAGGTGGTATTGGTGGCCACACTTAGCCAGCCACGTCAAGAGATATGTCGGTTCTTGCTACTCGTGTGCTCGCAACCGTCCATTACGGCAGAGACCGGCTGGGCTCTTGCATCCTTTACCAGTGCCAGATAGACCATGGGAGGTGGTAGGCATGGACTTTGTGGGTGATCTTCCATGTTCACAGGGACATAGATTTGTGTGGGTCATTACGGACCATTTCTCCCGGATGGTTCATCTCGTACCGTTATCGAGAATCCCATCTTCCAGGGTACTAGCCAAACTATTCCTCAAGCATGTCTTTAGGCTTCACGGGATGCCAGATCGTATCATTTGTGATAGAGGCCCGCAATTTACTTCCCGTTTCTGGCGAGATCTTTGTAGCCTTCTGCAAATTGAGTTGAATCTCTCTTCAGCATACCATCCGGAGACCAATGGTTTGGTTGAACGTACCAATCAATCTATGATTATATACCTTCGACACTTTGTTGCTGAGAACCACGATAACTGGTCCTCCCTCCTACCCTGGGCAGAATTTGCCCTTAACAATTCGCTGGCTGAGGCCACTGGGCAGACACCGTTCGTACTCAATAACGGGCAACACCCTAGGGTACCGGTACCGTTTCCCGCTGCTGCACCTCCTCCTCTTGTGGCTGACTGGGCAACTAATGCCAGAGAGGTTTGGGATCGGACTCAAGAGTCGATCCAAGCAGCTAAGGACCGTATGAAGACGGTGTCCGATCGGTTTCGTCGCCCGGCTCCTGTCTTTTCTCCAGGGGACTTTATGTGGCTCTCTGCAAAACACGTGAGACTTAGAGTGAGCTCTGTCAAATTTGCTCCTCGCTTCCTGGGTCCTTATGAGGTTCTTCGACAGGTAAATCCTGTAGTCTACCAATTGAAGTTACCCGTCCATCTTAGGATTCATGACAAATTCCATGTCTCACTGCTAAAGCCGGCTATTTTACCTCACGCTCGTGAAGTGCACTCTCCTGCCTCTGATTCCTCTCGCTCTAGCTATGAGGTACGAGCCATAGTTGGTTCTAAGATGGTTAGAGGGCGCAGGTTCTTCTTGATAGATTGGGAGGGTTACGGCCCGGAACATCGCTCTTGGGAGCCTGAGGAGGCTGTCCATGCTCCCGACTTAGTTGCCAATTACCTGCGTCACCGGGAGGGGGGCCCTTGAGGGGGAGGTACTGTTACGGTTGCTGCGAGCACTGGAGACTATGTCCAGATTTCTTGCTACTGCACATGTGCGAGCGCTGGAGACTAAGTCCAGATTGCTTGCTACTGCACATGTGCGAGCGCTGGAGACTAAGTCCAGATTTCTTGCTACTGCTCATGTGCGAGCGCCGGAGACTAAGTCCTATCTTGGAGCCATTGCACATGTGCGGGTGACATCATCGCTGACACGAGGTCACATGTCTCTGACACCTTCTATACCGATTGGTCGCTGGTCATGTGCTTGTGATGGCTTGCTCGGTGATAGGCCAGCATGACGTCACTCCTGTCGTTCTGCAGCGGATTGGCTCTGGTGTCCTCCATCTTGGATGAGGCACAGAGTCTATATAAGACCCTGACACACGCCGCATGGCGCTCAGTCCTCTTGGTTCATGCATAAGAGTAGACGCTCTGTGCGCGTTCCTCTAGGCATTCATCTGTCTATGCTAGGTGAGCGCTACCGGCAGGGTAGCGTTCTTATACCTTACAGCTTCGGCTGCTGTCCGTATCCTTACCTCTTAGGGGAGCGGACATAGGCAGGTGCCTGAGGCACATGGTCTGGCTGGGCCTTGTGGTTCGACTCGTAGGTGGACGTTGCCGCTAGGGTAACGTTCCTTATACTGCGTCTGGCAGTTGTTCGTATCCTCGCACACTAGGGGAGCGAACAGAGGTAGGAGCTTTGTGCGGCTTACGCTGCTGTTCGTCTCTTTTGCACCACTAGAAGAGCGGACCTAGGCAGGTGCCATCTCTAGTGGTTCGTGTCCTCGCACACTAGTGGAGCGAACGCAGGTAGGAGCTTTGTGCGGCTTACGCTGCTGTTCGTCTCTTTTGCACCACTAGAAGAGCGGACCTAGGTAGGTGCCATTTCGCACACATTGCCTTTGTCTCTGTGATTATTAACAGAGATCATTCCACACACCCTCCAAGTAAGGGAGGAATTGCTTTACTTACTTATTATATCCTTCTGTGAGTTAACAGAGGTATTGCACTCTGCCATAGTCTGCAGCAGAGTCTTTGCACGGTGGACCCTGACTGTCTGATACTCCTTTAAGTTATTATCAGACAGCCCCCCGTAACATGCTCTCTATGTGGTGGGTAGTTAGGACGCAGATGCTCATCTTATTTGCTACATCTTTAGTAGAACCTGTGAAGCTGTACCGGGACCCAGGAGGTGAGAGGGCCCATTTCAAACTTCAAAACATCTGGAATTGTACATTATGATTTTCTTTTGGACTGCTAAAGGTGCATATACGTTTCTTGCATGGAGGCCTTTTTTTGTTTGTTTCTGCCACTGGTAAGCTCTTATGGTCAATGTGGTCCTCTTCTGCTCTTTCACCTGTAAAGTCTAAGCTCTTATGTTTAGCAGGGTTATCTTTCCATCCTTTCCCCTACATTTCTTAAGATCAAATACAAGCTTTCTAGTATTGAGATTTGCGAAAATGTATCCACCGCAAATTACATTTTTGGGGAAAATTTGGCAAAGTAAGCAAATTTGAATTTCAAAAGATCTGCTCATCTAGATATAATCTTTAGGTAAAAATTCTAAGCTCTACATTAAGGCAAATTGAAAAATCACAAGAATTTCATGCAAATATTGTCCCATACTAGATTTTTAACCATGATTCCAGTGCTGCAGGGCAAAACTCCAATGAAGACTTATAAATACACACACATCATATACTTTTTTTATTTACTGTAATAAACAAGCAAAAAAAAACACCTATTGCATTAAAAAATCACAACAATACCACTACACACATTTTTGGCTTACCGTTTTGCAAATGAACTTCCTAGGTAGGTGTATTCTGTCAGTGTAATGAGGACAAACATCTATTTGGTGTCCAGCTCTAGACAAAACTCTTTGCCTGGTGGCTTTAACATTAAGGACAAACAAAGGTGGTGAAATATAATTTTGGAATTTTTGTCTAGTAATATATTTGGAGCAGATCAATCAATTTTTTTAAAGTCTGGGTCCAAGGTCACAAAAGCAAACAGGAAGAAAAGCATATTACACAGTATGTCTTGCCTTTTTCATTAAATAATATAAAAAAAATGTACAAAGTTCTACCACGCTAATGGTGCATGTGAAGTCACACCACCTAAATCAGCTTTAAAGAGTACCAGATTCAAAACCTGCCTGACAACAGTGCAGGTTATGCCTGTCCACTCGGTTTAAGTAGGGTTCAGGTAGATGAACGTTAGGTGAAAGGGCAGAATATGGGTTCCTATATAAATAGAATTGAACAGTGTATACTGAGGTATAGGTACGTATAATAATCCTTGTTAGATCAGACAATAACCTGCCTACTCAATCATTGAGAAAATGTGGTACATGAGTTGAATCCTCATTTGATACTTTATGGTATGGAGTGCTGAACCAGGTCTGATGAGGAAATGAATAGAAGATTGGGTTAAAGTAGGTAATTAGAGTTAGTAGAGATTGAGGATAGGATACAATGCATAACAGCAAATTAAATGATGAAAAATTGCCTTTGAGCCACTTGTCTTAAGCTGTGGTATGAGTCTAAAGGGTACTTTAAATGCTGCGATATCGGTACCGATATCTCTAGTGAGCGTACCCGCCCTCGTCAGTTGTGCGACATGGGCAAATCGCTGCCCATGGCACACAACATCGCTAACACCCGTCACACGTACTTACCTGCCCTGTGACGTTGCTCTGGCCGGCGATCCGCCTCCTTTTTAAGGGGGCGGTTCGTGCGGCATCATAGCGACGTCACACGGCAGCCGTCCAATAGCAAAGGAGGGTCGGAGATGAGCGGCCGGAACATGCTGCCCAACTCCTCCCTTCCTCATTGCCTGTGGATGCAGGTAAGGAGATGATCGTCGCTCCTGCGGTGTCACACATAGCGATGTGTGCTGCCGCAGGAATGACGAACAACATCATACCTGCAGCAGCAACGATATTAAGGAAAGAAGCGACGTGTCAACGAGCAACGATTTTTCACGTTTTTGTGCTCGTTGATCGTCGCTCCTTGGTGTCACACACTGCGATGTCAGTAATGGCGCCAGATGTGCGTCACTAACGACGTGACCCAGACGATATATTGTTACCGATATCGCAGCGTGTAAAGCACCCTTAAGACTCAGTCTGTTTGTAGCGTGGAGAGTGAGGCTGTGGCGGCTAAACACTGGGAGGGGGGGAGCTGCAGGCAGCGTGATTAGCAACAGTAAAAGCCGGTTACCAGGAGCCTCAGCTAAACATCTGCCTGGTAACCTGGTGCATAGAGCCGGGAGAGCGAGTCGTTGACATCACGCGGCTTGGGCTACCGAAGCCCATGCAGGGGAAAAAGGTGCAGTTTTTCCTATGTGTTTTGAATGCAAATTATTTCACACCTACTGATTCAGATGGTGTGACTTTACATGCAGCATTAGCTTAGTAGAACATACTATATATCTTTTTCTTCTATTTCTGACAGCTCCCGACATGGTCTCTACCAGCAGCTTCATACTTTTTATTTACCCTTCTGGAATATTGAGCATTGTTTCAAATCAGAGTGCTAGTGGTTCTTTATTTTTATCTTTATTTAATCTAAAAAAATACCCCAAACTGATGACATGTTGCCTTTTGGCACAGTAAAACTTATCAGCTTTTGGGAAGGGGGCTTACAAAGTTTAGTCTACTCTAACAACTACAATACTACAATATATACGGCAGATAATTGAATATGTATAATATATTTACTATACAAATAGAAACATTATGGACAGTAGACAATAAGGGCTTCATGACTGATATTCAATTTGTGGGTATATTTCATGACACCTTGAAAAGAAACATTATGAACTGTTCTTTGGTGTGCCACTTTTTCCATATACCACTTTCTATTAAGATAATCAGAATACTGCAGTTGCTAAACAGATTAGATGATATTTGATTCATTTTTTACTCTTTTAATTAATTATTCAAATGATGCCGCTAAGTGGCATATTGAAATAAAACAAATGATTTGTGAAAAAAAATGCTTCTCTGTAAGTTGAAGATGAGACAGTCAGTCATACTAAATTATTTGAAAACATCAATTTGGCTTGAATAATGCAGATACTTGAATCTCAGCCAGCTTCAATTAATTAAGTAGAAGAAATTCAAATAACATTTTACAAATTACTTATGTCCTGACAATGAAATTTCAGTCATAACCAATGTACATTTGGAAGAAAGTAAGTATTCTTTTTTCAGTGTTTGGATTGCACTCATCCAAAGTTACATACTGTCCTTCCACACATAAAATATATAAAAATGCATCTTTCCCTTATTCTTCTGTATGCAAGAGAAAAAGTCTCTAAAGAACCTAAAAAGTGGCAGTAAAATTATTATTCAATTTATTTTAATTGGTCCAGCCCAATTCATCCAGCCATCAACACTACTGATATAGCTCCCCACTTCATTGCCATGTGTCAATGCATTTTCGAAAGAAGAAACACCAAATCCTTTAGGAGCATGGTGAACATAAATGGCAATCAGGTTACACATGTCACCTTAGGACAGCCAACACATAACATCACTCCATAATATGCATGAAACTGAGAAAATGGAGTGTTTAATAAAATGTAAAGTTTTATTTGCCATCATTAAAAAATAAGATGTGAAAAAGACAATACAAAAGACAAGACGTGAAACAAGAAAAGGGATGTGATAGGTATTAATAAGTGGCTGCACACATATGTAATCACACATAAAGGTAATAGATCAATTGCTCCCAACAAATAAATCCTGTTCCCAGCTGCCCATATGCAGTGCTGGAAGGCTAGTCAGCCAAAAAAGTGCAAGAACTCATGAAGCAAAAATAGTTGAGACAGTGCATACCTATCAAAATGCTGTGTGCAGTTTTATGGATGAGTTGGAATTTAAAAAGAAGACCCCCAACGCACATTTCGCATATGGAGCTATAGCTTAATCATGGGTATGTCATTTTCCAAAGACTAGATTTTTTTCTCCCCCATTACAATCTAGAAATAGATCTCAACTCAACTCAAAACAAGTTGTAGCCTAGGATAGAGCAAGTCTTTGGCACATGCGTGATATAGAACTTTTTTTTAGGTGTTAACCTTTCTTAACCTCTAGTAAATAATTTGTTTAATTAGCTTCAATTATAAAATCTCTAAACATGGAAGAGTAGAAAACCAATATTTAAGGATGCAACACAACCTCTAACCACAATCAATATCATAACTAAGATTATATTACTAATCAGGCCAATTAAATATAGATATAATTCAAAACACTTGATATGGGACAAAATACTCCAGAAGAAAAAATTACTTAGAAAACCATATCACTTTTGTTAGAATTTTTTTATATTTTTTTTTTAAAAACCTAACAATAATAATTAAAAATAATATGTAAAATTATGGAGCCTCCAATGCAAAAAACACAACACACACAAAAATCAGGCTGCTGGAGAGGTATGCAAGATAATTACCCTACAGCACTCCTGCATATATCAATACTACAAAAGAGCAAAGTGAATAAGAACTGAGTCCCAGTCAGGAAAAAATAAGAAAGAAGAATATAATTTTTGGATGAATTGAAGCATATTAATTATTTCTAATCTTATTGGAATAAAGTCAATTTTCTCTGGAATTCAGCTGGAGGATTCTCTTACTGTTCATTTACGTTGCTCGACACTAGGTGGAATGACTTCCTCTTTGCTAATGATTACAGTAGTCATATGGGGTGAGCTGGGTTTATACTGTTTCAAAAAAACACAAGGTTAATTTTTTTTTATTATTTTGACTCTCCTTACTACTATCAATTTCGGTTATTAGCATACATATTTTTCAAATTGGGTAAGCCCATCTGCCATGAAAAGGAAACTTAACTTAGGAGGGTATACATTTTAGCAAGTTGATTCCCATATTTATTTATTTTTTATTTGACAATTTACTGATACATTATGTCAACAGATAAACCTTAGACCCACATTAAAGTGTATGAAATAGGATACACTAGGTAGTGCAGACTAAGCAGTTAGACTTGGCTCCTTCGTAGATTTTTTGACTTTCAAAAAAGGAAATTTCCATATTGCTATCACAAAAGTCTTCTTCAGGCCCCCTTCTCACGTTAGTGATTCTGGTATGTATGTTACTGTTTTTATACATACCATATTCATGGCACAGATATACACAGGCCCATTAAAATCAATGGGTCTGCGCACACATCAGTGATTTCTCACTGATGTTTTTCTGTGTGGCTCACATGTCCGTGTGTTCCGCACGCAGACAAGTCCATTTTTCTCTGGCATCACTGATGTCACACGGACCCCTCAGTGGTATGATCCATGTAACACGTACCAGAAAGAACAAGTATCTTTGAAATAAAATGATCTGTATACTCACCCGTCTCCAGTGCTGCTGTCTCTGGCCACTGCAGTCTCCTGCTTCCAGTCCAGCTTATTCTGCTCATGCTAATGCACTGCACAGCTGAACCGGAAGTAGCAACAGCAGAGCGACAGCAGTGGCCAGAGACAGGAAAGCCGGAGACATCAGCACCATGGACAGCAGAAGCCTGATCTACATATATTATCACAGATAACATATGGAGAACACACGTGTGCCAAAATCACGGCCCACAGAGGGCCATATGCGTCTTTAACATGCCAGTGAAAAATGTGTGTGTTGTTCACTGACGTGTGAAAAAGGCCTTAGCAACAGTTGTTAAAAAGCTGAAGAGATATTCAGACATGATCATAAGCTGAAGTCAAGGCAAATGAAGCTCTTGTGGAATAGATGCCAAGGAACAGGGTCTGGACAGGCAACATTTAGAAATGATAAGACACATCAAGTTAAAATCAGAAGGATAGAAGAAAACCACCTTAAAAAAGTTCTAGTACCAAAATAATTTATTCTTCAAGTAGGTGCATGTCACATTGATTAGAAAACTTAAGTAGTCAAGAATACTCACTGTTTGATCACTATATTCATTTTTTCACATACAGGACCTTCAGGAGTCCAGAGGCAGCATTTATTGGAATGGCATGTGGGCAGAAATTGGTTCCTTCAGACTACTTGACATCCATATGCTGACCATACTGGATCTCTGTGAAAAAAAAGAGTCGCAAACTTTTCATTACATTAAATATTTGAACTGTTTTTTTAAAATACTTAAAAAATTATATGTAACCAATTTAAAAATAAATAAATGTAACAAAATATATTAATATTATTATTATTATTATTAATATAATATCAATAAATTAATTTCTATAAACTCCAAGCTGATGTCTGGCTGTCATTGTATACTGTAATATAGCATGTTTGGCCAAAACAAGTGCAAATTATTCTATTTCTATAAACATGGATTTCTTTACTTTGATTTACAGGTTGCCTTCAGTACACCTGTCAGGAGAGAGAAATTTGCAGAAAAGGAGCATATTTCACTTCAGTGTTACTATAGCAGTTGGGGCTTAATTATATGCAAGTTCATGATTTGAAAACACATCCATTTTTGATGTAACAAATTGATTTTTACTATAATTTATGAGACCTTGCAAAGTGCTTTCCAGCAGATTTTTATGAACTATAATTTTGATTTAAACTGTCAATTCACTTTTTCTTCTTTATATTTGTACATCTCTTTGGAACTGTATAGCAACCTTGGTTTGATTAACAAATGTGCTATATAAAATTGATCCAAGTAGTGTCATTTTTTTTTACTGAATAAAAAACACAAAAGATTGCACTGCAATATTCCAAATTTGTGTAGAATATACTGTATAATCCAATGTTACAATAAAAAGATGTAGTTAATGCAAAATATGTGATAATAAGTATGACATGTGCTTGTCTAGTGGGTTCAATAAGTTCCTATTGCAGAGTAAAACAATGGAAATTAAGAAAGGGTTAATCTCCTGTGTCACCAACAAGGTCCAAATGGTATAAAATGGAATATAATTTATTGCCCAACGCTTTTCAAAGTTGTTAAGACTTTTTCATCAGGACAATCATGATATAAAACCTAAGTTTTGTGCAGGTTTTGTGACTGCACTGGGACACCGTAGCTTCAGAGAGATATCATTCATTCCACACTTGCTGTGCAGGAAATGATCCAGTCAGAGCATAATGCACCTTCACACCACCATCTTGGATCATGATACGATGCTCGGCACCCCCACTGATTAGCTGTTCTCAGTTTCAGTGGTGGCCGAAATAGCACTATTATGGGGGTACACAGATCAGTTTATTGTATAGTTGCCACGGCTGGGAACTGTACATCCGCTTTCTATTTAAATCAATAAGAGGTGGGTGTGCACTACCCGACCGTTGTCACTATTCAGTTGATGGAGCTGTGCAGCTTGGTAGTTGTATAGTTTCGTCTGCTACCACCACTGACAACAGCTGATCTGCAGGGATGCCGAGCATCGTACCCCCACCTATTAGACATTGATGATCTATTCTAAGGATAGGCCATAAATCTTAATGTATTAGACAACCTCTTTAACTAATGAATCTACAAAATGTTTAGAAAATAAACAATATAGAATAAGCCTTTGGTTGGAGCAAAGTTCTAATAATACTGCATAGCAACTTCAGGGCTTCAAAATACTTGTGGCTTGTATGCTGTTCTATCAGACTCTCGCCTACCTTGACAAGCTTCAAAAGGAACCTGAAGACCCACCATTTCTGACAAGCCTACAACCTACCATAACCCTCAGTCTGATACAGCACCACATGACCAGCTCTATCCTAACGTACTGTATCCTCACCCATCCCTCGTAGACTGTGAGTCCTCGTGGACAGGGACCTCTGTCCTCCGGTATCAGTCTGTACCTTGTATTGTTAATGATTATTGTACTTGTCCCTATTTGTATACCCTTTCACATGTAAAGCGCCATGGAACAAATGGCGCTATAATAATAAATAATAGTAATAATAATAATATTAATGTAAGTGCATTTAGGTCACTTTAGATTGTTTTACAAAATGGTTGTAAATGGTGGGGTTGAAACCAATAGTCTATGATAGATTATTCTATGTTATATAGATATAAAATTTGATTGAAGCATCAACAGTTAAAGGAGACAAGTCAGGTCAACAATGTATATAGACAGATGAGCTATATATTTGATATTTGGGTTTATGCATGGATTTGCACTATAGAGATATAATAGTGAGGAATCATAACCTCAATGAGCTCTTAAGATGACCAAAGGATACCAAACATGAGAAAGAAAAAAGTACAATGGCATGCAAAAGCTTGGGCACCCCGGTCAAAATTACTGTTCCTGTGAACAGTTAAGCAAGTAGAAGATAAAATCATCTCTAAAAGGCATACAATTAAAAAAAAAACATGTCCACTGTATTTTATATATATACATATATTTATTTTGTTTTTTTAATTATTTATTTATTTTTTTCATCTTTTACATTTGAAAAATTGCAAAAAAGAAAATTGTCCCATGCAAAAGTTTTGGCACCTCTGAAGATTTGTGAGTTCAGATCACGTTCATTAAGGTTTCAGACCTTAATTACCCTGTTAGGATTATGGCATTTTCACTATCATCGTTAGGAAAGGCCAGGTGATGCAAATTTCACAACTTTATTAAAATCCAGCCTCCTTTAACCTTGCCCCATAAAACAGCAGCCATGGGTTCTTCTTAGCAGCTGCCTAGCACTCTGAAAATGAAAATAGCAGAGGGCCACAAAGCAGGAGAAGGCTATAAGAAAATAGCAAAGCATTGTCATGTTGTTTTTTCCTCAGTTTGCTATGTAATTAAGAAATGTCAGTTAACAGGAACAATGGAGATCAAGATAAGGTCTGAAAGACCAAGCAAAATGTCTGTGAGAATTGCTCATAGAATTGCTAGAGAGGCAAATCAGAACCCCTTATTAACAACAAAAAGCCTTCAGGAAGATTTAGCAGACTCTGGAGATCTGGAGATATGGTACATTGTTCTACTCTTCATACACACATGCATAAATTTGCTCTTTATGGAAAAGTCATCAAAAGAAAACTTCTCCTTTGTCCTCACCATAAAATTCAGCATCAGACGTATGCAAATAAATATCTTAATAAGCTGGAGCATTGTGGAAACAAGTCCTGTGCACTGATGAGGTTAAAATAAAACTTTTTGGCCACAATGATCAAAGAAATGTGTTGAAAAAAAAAGGTGTCGTGGGCGGAGGGGACGCGCTTGCCACGCTCGGGTCCGGGGCTTCTGCTGCTGCTGCTCGGTGGCTCGAGCGGTGGGCCGGACCCAGGGACTCGAGCGGCGCTTCTTGCCCGTGAGTGAAAAGGGGGTGGTTTTGTTTGGGGATTTAGTCCGTGACGCCACCCACGGGTTGTGGTGAAAATGGGCACCACCGCTGCTGGTGACGGGGATCCCGGGAGCGATGGTAGGGAGCAGCTGGGATGTTGTTTTCCCCCTCCGTGGGTAGGGATTGGTGGTCTTGGGGCCTGGTGGTGTGACGGGGAGGCAGGGTTGGTGAGGCGCAGGGTTGCAGGGACAGCATGGCGCGGTGCCGGATGGCACTGGTGTATTCACTCAGCAACAGATGCACCAAGGCTCCGGTAAACCAAACGGCTGGATGGACGGGTCCCGCAGCCGGCTGCAGTGTCTCTCCCCGAACAGGTGATGGTGGCTGTCTTTCCCTGCACCTGTATGTAATGTGTTGACTTTGATGGCTTCCCAACGGTAGTCCGCTCCCCAGCGTATTGGTGCCGTAGGAGCCCGTGTTGCCCGCAGGCACTGGCCCTTGGATTTCTAGCCTCTGGCGGTGGCTGTATATCCTCACGGTGTGGACTTTTGCCTTCTGTCGGGACTTGGTTGTTGTGGAACTCCTGGGGTTCCTGTCACACTCGGATTTGACTATTGACGGCGGCTCCAAGCCTGGTCAGGGCTCTGCCTGTGTGTGCTTAGCTTCACTCCGCTCCCCGGTTCGGTACCAGTGGGCCACCGCCCAGCCCTGGTCCTACGGCTCTGCAGAGTTCCGCTAACTCCTGCAGACGGCCACCACCATCTGCCAACCTTGCTGTCAGTGCCTGGGCTCCGACCCAGACACCTGCAGTTTCTGTCCTCCTACTTTCACCTCCAAGACTAAATTGTCTCCTTTTCCTGCCTCCAGGCCTGTGAACTCCTCGGTGGGTGGGGCCAACCGCCTGGCTCCGCCCCACCTGGTGTGGACATCAGGCCCTGGAGGGAGGCAACAAGGGTTTTCGTCTGACTAATGTAACTGTCTGGGGGATGGGGGTGTGTGTGTGTTTTGTCTGTGGCTACCTGGCTAGTCCAGGGCGCCACAAAGGCAAGGCTCCAAATTTCAGGAAAAGAGATTATCATCAACAATTAAGCATTGAAGTGGATAATCATGCTGTGTGGCTGTGTTGCATGGGGAACTTTTCACAGGTAGAGAAAAAAATGTATTCAATGAAATTTCAACAATTTATTGATGCAAACATAACACCATCTGTAAAAAAGCTGAAGTAAAAAGAGAGAATGGTTTCAACATGTTTTGAACTTTTTACTTTAGGCTCCCTATCTCACCAACCACCAGAGCTTTTAACCTGACACTACCTTCATTTTATAGACAATAATCTTGTCTATCGTATACATAAACTTGACTTGCAACTACTTAGCATGTGATTAGTTATGCAGATTCTTGTCATGTCACTGCATTGTTACTGTTTTACTCCTGGTGTTTGAAAATTAATTTTTCTTCCTGTATACTACAACTTGCAACCTGTTTTCACATTGCCTAATAGTTCAGTTTGTTATTAGGTTAGTTCAAATTGAGGAGCAGTCACAAAGAAAAGAGAACAGCAATATCCAACTCATTGATAGGTGTCTCTCTGGCAAGAAAATTGTCAAACTGCAGCATGTAAGTGCAATGACAATTGAAAGAATACAAAATGATGCCCATACATTAAAAACCCAAGATGTGGATTTCCAGGCAAAAAATATGAGTCAACAAGTTGGCTCATCCCAAGGTCTATCAATTATGGTGTAACAACCCCAGCAGTGGCAGTGGCTCATATGTGGCTTCCTAATAGTGAGATTACAGATGAAGCTCTGTGTGATGCATGTTACACAAACCTGGAATGAAAAAAAGGTGAAGAATTTAATATCGTCATAAGAAGCGTGAGCTTGTCAGCAAAAAAAGGTGAAAAGTGAACAGTAGAAGATAGGAAACGGGTGATTTGGAATGATGAGACGAAAGTCAATAGACTAAACTCTGATGGGTTCAAAAATGTCTGGAAAAAGAAAATGAAAAAGGGGATAACAGATCAAGAAATTGAAGCAACTGTCAAGTTCGGTGGATGAATCCTGATGATATGGAATTGTTTCACAGCCAAAGGCGTTGGATACTTAAAACCCCCCATTGCTAATCCTGTCAGTAAAAATAAATAAAGTCTAAACAACGAAAAAATCCTGTATTTTAAATAAAATATAAAAGCCCTCTTTCTCCAATTTATTGACCCACCAAACACCCAGGCCCAACGTAATCCACATGGGATCACTTGACAATCCTGGCTCTGCTACATACTGAAGTCACAAAACATTAGCACATTAGAAGGCGGTAACCTACCAGTGACCGCAGGTAAACTGACCTCAGGTGCAATGATTGAACTAAGTGATCTTACCTCAGATGAAGTGAGTTCAATCATACCTTCATCTCCTGGTAGAAAATACCATTTTTTTCCCAAGAGATGCAGCTTTTGTGCTGCAATTTATACACTAAGGGGTACTTTACACGTTGCGACATCGCTAGCATCGGCTAGCGATGCCGAGCGCGATAGTACCCGCCCCTGTCACACATGAAATATGTGGTGATTGCTGCCATAGCAAATATTATCACTACGGCAGCTTCACACGCACATACCTGCTTGGCGACGTCGCTGTGACTGCCGTACTATCCCTCCTTCAAGGGGGAGGTGCGTTCGGCGTAACAGGGATAACACCGCGACGTCACTAATCGGCCGGCCAATAGAAGCGGAGTGGCGTAGATTAGCGGGACATAACATCCCGCCCACCTTCTCCCTTCCGCATTGCCGTCGGGAGGCAGGTAAGGAGATGTTTGTTGCTCCTGCGGGTTTACACAAAGTGATGTGTGCTGCCGCAGGAATGACAAACAACATCGTACCTGCGGTCAACCCGACATTATGAAAATGAAGGACGCTACACAGATCATCGATTTTCGACGCTTTTGCGATCGTTTATCGCCGCATCTAGGATTTACACGTTGCGATGTCATTACTGGCGCCGGATGTGCGTCACTAGCGACGTGACCCCGACGATATTTCGGAAGCGATGTCGCAACGTGTAATGCCCCCCTAAATCTCTGCACCAAATATACCTTTTCTGGCTAAAAACCCTGCATCCAAATGCAATGTTTTTTGATGCGGTATTGGTGCGTTTTTTCCCTGGAGATGCAGATTTGTTTCAGGAATTTGGTGCAGGAAATTTTGGCAGAAAACCTAAAAAAAAACGTGGATTAGACACCATTTTAGTTCGGTTTTGGGGCAAAAATTTTGGTCATAAATTTCAACATCTCTTGGCAAAAAAATGCACAAAAACGATTTTGATGATGTTTCGGTGCAGTTTTCTTCCAGGAGGTGCCAATTTGGTGTTGAAATGTCTGCACCAGATTTGAGCATTAAATTTGCACCTCATTGAAAAAACTCTCACCAAAATGTTAAGAAAACTGTTTTTGTGCATTTTTTTGCCAAAAGATGCATATTTAGTGCTGACATTTTTGCACCACATTATGCCACCAAATCTACACCCCTGTAAAAAAAAATACCATCAAAAACTGTAGGTTTTTTTGCCTGAGGTGTAGAATTGGTGCAGGAATATGATGTGGAAATTTCAGCACAAAATCTGCATCTCTTGGCAAAAAACAGTTTTCTGTCAGGAGAGGCAGGTCTGTGAACTCAGGGACCTCACCTGAGTTGAGGTCAATGATTTCATTGAGGTCCCCTGAGGTCAGGTTACCTGCAGTCACAGTTGGATGACTGTGTGAATTTCCAGCTGTGGCCACAACTTACCTGAGTGACGTTATTGCTGATCACTGTGACTCAGTCTCTGCTTAAAGTTACAATGTGTGGTTATGTTCTATGGCCGCTTGCTATCAGTTCAGATGTAGCAGAGCTGGAATCGTCCTGAGACCGCATGTGGATTATGTCAGACCTGGGTCTTTTGGAGGTTAATAAAGAGAAGAAAGATGGCATTTATTGCATTTTATTTAAAATAAAGGATTTTTGCTGTGTTTGTGTTTATTTTCCCTTACAAAGTAGTAATAGGGGTCTCATAGACATCTCCCATTACTAATTAAGGGCTTTAATTGCAGCTGTAGCTACAATTAAAGCCCTTATTACCCTGATATCCAATGCACCAGGGCAATCAGGAAGGGCTGGGTAAAGTGCTGGGACAGTCACATCTAATGGATGTGGTAATGCTGGTGCAGACTGCTATTTTTATGCTGGGGCACAATAACCCTGAGTCTCCCCAACCTGTGAATACCAGCCCCCAGCTGTCTGGCTTTATCTTGGTTGGGTAGCAAAATTGGGGGGAACGCATATTTTTAAAAAATTATTTGTTTAAATAGCTTAAAAAAAAGCTGCATGTGATTCCTCTTATTTTGATGCACAGCCAAGATAAGCGCATGGCTGGGAGCTATAGCTTGTAACTATGGGGTTTATTTGTGCTGGTATCAATAGAGGGGGGCACCCTATGCCAATTTTATTTATTTACTAGAAATAGGCCCGATGCGATCGCATCAGGAGTGTGGTGAAAAAAAACATCTGTCTATGCTTAGTGTTGCTGACAGGAGCAGTGGTGAGTGTTGTTAGGGGCATGCAGATCTGGTGAGGGGGCTGGGGTCATACAGATCTGGTGGTGGGGGCTGGGGGAATACAGATCTGGTGGGGGGGTGGGGAGCCTAGAGATCTGGTGGGGGGCTGGAGGCATACAGATCTGGTGGGGGGCTGGGGGCATACAGATATGGGGGGGCTGGGGGCATCCAGATCTTGTGGGGGGGCTGGGGGCATACATATCTGGTGGGGAGGCTGGGGCCATACAGATATGGTGGTGGGGCTGCGGGCATACAGATCTGGTGGTGGGGGCTGGGCACATACAGATCTGGTGGGGTGATGGGGGCATACAGATCTAGTGGAAGGGTGGGGGCATACACATCTGGTGGGGGGGCTGGGGGCATACAGATCTGGTTGGGGGGTTGGGGGCATACAGATCTGGTGGGGGGGTTGGGAGCATACAGTTCTGGTGGGGGGGGGCGAGGGTATACAGATCTGTTGGGGGGCTGGGGGTATACCGATCTTGTGTGGGGGGTTGGGGGTATTATGCAGATCTGATGGGGGGGCTGGGGGTATACAGATCTGGTGAGGAGGGCTGGGGTATACAGATCTGGCAGGGGGGGGGCTGGGGTATACAGATCTGGTGGGGCGACTTGGCGTATATAGATCTAATGTGTGGGGCAGGGCTCGGGGTATAGAGATCTGGTGGGGGGCTGAGGGCATACAGATCTGGTTGGGGAGCTGGGGGCATACAGATCTGGTGGGGGCTGGAGGCATACAGATCTGGTGGGGGCTGGGGGTATACAGATCTGGTGGGGAGGGCTGGGGGTATACAGATCTGGTGGGGGGGGCTGGGGGTATACAGATCTGGTGGGGGGCTGGGGGTATACAGATCTGGTGTGTGGGGGTAGGGCTGGGTGTATGCAGATCTGGTGGGGGGGAGTGGGGGTATACAGATCTGGTGGGGGGCTGGGGGTATACAGATCTGGTGTGTGGGGGCTGGAGGTATACAGATCTGGTGGGGGGGCTTGGGGTATACAGATCTGGTCGGGGGATGGGGGTATACAGATCTGGTGGGGGGCTGGGGGTATACAGATCTGGTGGGGGGCTGGGGGTATACAGATCTGGTGGGGGGGCTGGGGGTATACAGATCTGGTGGGGGCTGGGGGTATACAGATCTGGTGGGGGGGCTGGGGGATGTCCCCTGCAGCAATGAGCACATTGTTTAGTAATGTGCTCCTGCTGGTTCCCTTCTGTCTCCTATTATGCCGTGTCTCGCCTGTCCTCCGTGCCCGCGGAGCCTCCAGCTGCAGAAGATAGACTCCTCCGTGATAGCGTGCGGTGTACGGAGCGGCCGCTGCAGGTTAATGTCATGGCTTTACTGCACTTGAATGCTTTATGACGCCACGAAGCATTCAACTGCAGTAAAGGGCTGACAGCAGAATCGGCGACGGCCCCGGACAGGTGAGTATGTGTGTGTGTAGCTGTGTTGTGTGCATGTGCGGTATGTGTGTGTATGTGCTCGGTGTATCTGTGTGTCTGCTGTGTGTGTATATGTGTGTATGCGTGTGTGCGTGCGTGTAGTGAGGAACTGGAAGGCGGAGCATCATTCGAACTGCGGCTGCGCAACGGACAATGCCGCAGTGCATCACGGAATAGGGGAACAGACACAACTGGTGATTATGTAAGTAGATTTATTTTATATCACAATAGACACACAGACAGGGTCTGTGATTCCAACCAATCACAGACGCTGTCTGGAGGCAGGGTCTGACTGTAGCCAATCAGAGATGCTGGTGGGCAAGGAAAGCAGTGAATA
The DNA here is from genome assembly GCF_048569485.1 of Anomaloglossus baeobatrachus. NCBI lineage: Eukaryota > Metazoa > Chordata > Amphibia > Anura > Aromobatidae > Anomaloglossus > Anomaloglossus baeobatrachus. The sequence goes on along the minus strand of NC_134361.1, from coordinate 70,304,839 downwards.
TGGATGCGGGATAATCAGTGGCCCCAGAAGTACAGCCACAAGAGCAGTTACAGCCGTGGGAAGACTCGGTAAGTATGTTGTGCTTTAACCCTTTTGCTTCCGTTTTATTTAGAGTGATTTTCATGGCCAATCCCAGCCATGTCAATTCGAATATTGCCAACTTTTTAGCCCAAATGAACCAGCCAAGGATTGTACTGAATCTAAGATTGGCGAACGTGTTTCCTCATGTCTAATGATGATTGCATTTACTAGAATTGAAATAAGAATGTGTAATTAAAAATATTCAAATCACATGTGCCCATATCCATTTTAGTGAAAAGAAAAAGATAGAATGACATTAAGCAGCATCCAGAAGTTAATAAAACTAAAGGGACTAGAAATATCAAAAATGTATGCTCTTTTAGGGGTAAATATATGCACCTAGTTTGTAAAAGGAATTGAGTGATGTGCCTGGTCACAGGTTCTGTAGCAAAGAACATGCCTAGTTGAAGTCCATGCTACTGCGCATACACAATGACCATGAATGATAATGGTCTGTTCTGCCTCTTCGAGCAACATGTGTGATAGAGAAGTGTGTCTGTAATATTCTCCGTAGCTCCTGAGAGGGATATCCAGATATCCAAAATAAACTTTTGTATGATTGAACATCTGTGCTGAATTGGCAGCAGTTGAAACTGTGAGTATAGTTTTTTGTTTTATTATTTTAGAGTATTTTCTTTTTTTTTTCAAGAAAATAAAACATTTAATTAAATCCCAAGAACACAGATCAAGAAAGAGTTAAGAATGTCAGAAATAATAATGTGTCCTAGTTTTGTATATTTGAACTAATTTTTGTCCCGAAGATAGCCTTAGATGTCTTAATTAATTAGATGATTCTATACAATATTTCAAACCTTCAGGATCTTCTTATGAAGTCAGCTGTCTAATGATGTATTTTAAATCAATAATCTAATTGAGATACACTGTAAGTTATTGTCACTTCATAGCCTCAGGGAAAATGAGCTGAGTTCTCTATAATGAGTTCTCAGGGATTTAATTTAACCCATTAAAATACCACATTCATGTATACAGACTATGGCACATCATTTGTACTGTGATTATATTTAGAAACTAAAAGTATAGCTTAATATTCATCTATTATTCTTGGTAATCATAGCAATGAAAATGGAGCCTGTCATATATATATATATATATATATATATATATATATATATGAACACATAGTTTAAGCCAGAGGTTTACATATCCTATCTAAAAAGACACATATGCGTGTTTTTCTCACTATCTTGAATGAAATCAAAATAAATAATTAGGTCACTTAGGATTACCAGAATTATTTATATTTGCCAAATGCCAGAATAATGAGAGAGATAATGTTTTAAGGCACTTTTATTACTTTCTGCAAAGTCAAAAGTATACATATATTTCATCAGCATTTTGTACCATTACCCTTAATCTGTAGGACTTGGGTCAAACGTTTTGGTTATGCTTTCACAAGATTAGCACAAAAGTTTGTAGGAATTTGGGCCAATTCCTTCTGACAGAACTGGTGTAACTGAGCCATGTTTGTAGGTCACCTTGCTCTCCCCTGCCTTTTCAGCTTTGCCCAAAAATGTTCAATAGGATTGAGATCCGGGCTTTATGATAGCCACTCCAAAACATTGACTTTGTTATCCTTAAGCCACTTTGTAACCACTCTGGCTATATGCTTTGGGTAATTTTCCATTTAGAAGACCCATTTCCGCCCAAGCTTTAAGCTCCCGGCTGATGTCTTGAGATGTTACTTCAGGATTGCCACATAATCTTCATTCCTTATGATGCCAGCTATTTTGTGAAGTGAACCAGTCCCTCCGGCAGCAAAACAACTCCTCAACGTGATGCTTCCAACCCCATGTTTCCCAGTTGGGATGGTTTACTTAGGCTTCAAAGCTTCATCTTTTTTTCCTCCAAATGTAATTATGGTCATTATTGCCAAATAGTTCAATTTTAGTTTTGTCAGACCACAGGACATGTTTCCAAAATTAAGGTCTCTGTTCATGTGTGCATTTGCAAACGTTAATCTGGCTTTTTTAATGCGTCTTTTGGGGGTAATGTATTTTTCCTCGCAGAGTGGCCTTTCAACTTACAGTATGTTGATACAGTTCTCGTTTCACTGTGGATAATATCACAATCTTACCAGCTTCCACCAGTATCTTCAAAATGTCTTTTGCTTTTTGTTCTTGGGTAGTGATGGGCGATCCCCCCGATGTTCAGGATCGGGAGACTCGTCCAATCATTTTGTAAAGATCGAGATCAGGATCAAGATAATGCAAACTTGCATCCAAATACCGAACTCAGGCTTTACAATTATGGAAAGGGGCGGGGAGGGGGGGCTGTAAAAAAAAGAATATAGTTAATAATAAACATTGTCATTATACTTACAGGTCCCGGCTGCTTCTGCTTCCGCATCTGATCATTGTTGTGCTCCCCAGTAAGCAACACTGCCTAAAGAACCTTTCATGACGTCATAGTCATGTGACCAGTCTGGTATGAATGTTGTACAGACATTGGCTTACAGACTGGTCCCATGACTATGGCATCATCGAAGGTCCTATTAACTTAACTATAACTGTCACTGTGCGAGTGTCGCATTGGCATCACCCGGTATGGTCACACACTCTCCTGACAGGAGCGGTCGGCTGCATGTATTTCCATGCAGATGAAGCGCTCCTGCCCGGAGATCGTCAGGCCACACCAGCTGATGCTGATGCGAAACTCAACTGGAATTATGCACTCACTGTCAACCTGCTTCTCGCTTTGTACAGAGCAATAAAGCAGAATTGACATGGCTCTCCATGTGGACTACGTCAGACTAATGATTTTTTTTATAATAAAGATAGAGTCTCTAAATGTTTTTTTGTTTTATTTCAAATAAAAAAAAATGTCTTTGTGTTGTGTTTTTTTTTACTGTTTGCTAGAAATTCATGGTGGCCATGTCTAATTTGGCGTGACACCATGAATTTCGGGCAAAGTACCAGCTGAGAATACAAAGCTGGTATTAACCCCTTTATTACTCAGCATGCCACTGCCATCAGGGCTGCTGGACAAGTCGGGTAAAGCACCTTGAAATGTGCTAAGAAACAATGTGCCATTTCTAGAGGTGGCTGCAGGCTGTTGAGAATCCTAGCCCCCAGCTGCCTAGTATTACCTGGCTGGCGATCAAAGTACACAAATATATATATATATATATATATATATATATATATATATATATATATATATATATATATATCTGCTCCGGCAAAAATTAAGTGACAACTGCAAAATTTTGTTTTTCTGATTTTTCTCTTTATAGGTATATTTTTGAGTAAACTGTAGATTTTTTTATTCTATAAACTACTGACAACATGTCTCAGAATTTCCAAGCAATACATTTTATATTTATTTTCTGAAAATAGTAGTTTGTGGAATAAAACAAGAAGTTTGTCATGTAGGGAGCTTGAGTTACTCTAACTGGCTGTTTTTGTTATTACTTAAAGTTTTGAATAACACCATTCATATTACTTTATAATGTATTGGAAAACAGGAAACAAAATCTCAAGTGCTGTGAGATTGCGAAAAAATGCAATTCTGCCATGTTTCTTGGGAGTTTGTTTTTATTATGGTAAAAAAACCACTCTGAATTATGATTTACCATGCCAGCATGATTACAACAGTACCAGCTATTTTTCAGTTAAGTGTAGATACATTTTCATAATGCGTGCTCCATTCAAAGATTGATAGTAGCATTAAAATGGTTAACAGTTTTGGCTGGTTCCGTTAGGTACAGATGTTGGTTTTGTCTAGTAACCAAAATCTGTTACATGTGGTAGGAGATTGGTTCTGTAGCAAATGGGCACACCAGCAATCACATTTATGTACATGACATTGCTCTACGTGATTAATTCCTAATAGCCGTAACCACTAGTGATGGGCAAAAAGTAACTATTTGTGGTCAGATTATTCACAATAAATCCCAAAGTACGATTCTGGTATTTGTCGTGAATAACAAACCTAATGCAAGTCATTGGGGAACCGCGAGCATTTTCCGTGTTGTGAAAAGTACTGGAATAGTACTTGGAATTCGGTAAGTATTATCCAAACAGGAATACCTACTATTCGCCCATCACTAGTAACCACATAACAATAAATGCCATGAAGTAAAAACAAGACCTAAACATTTTCTAACAGACCAAGGTATAGATATAGGGCATAAAATTGCCAAACTGGAGTATTAAATAATATATGAAATATTAAAATGTGCAAAATGTTGTAAAATTAGTATTATTGGGGGGTTTTTTTAACACATTTAGGTCAAGTGCACATGTTGAGTATTTGGTGAATTTTTTACCTCAGTATTTATAAAAACACCGATACCATATTCAATATAGAAGGCTTAAAGCAGATGACACTACAGAATTAACAACACAAGAAAATGCAAGCCAAAATTAAAAAAATATATAATCTTTGTTAACTAATAAATTTAAAACCAGTATCAAAAAATGGAACAACCAAAGAGACGGATGGTGTTGATTTAGTAGGATCCAGCACCAACCCTGGTATACATTAAGAACCGATCATCAAAAGCTGTGTAAGTTGAATGTGGATTAAAGATAATGAAGAAAATGCAATATCAATATCACCTAGACAATATGTGATCTGTAGGACAAAAGTTACATACTACAAACAAACAATTATTCAACATTGCATTATATTTTCAAAGATAACAGGCAAATCATCAACATACAGTGTCCAAGGCCAGAGAATTTAGAGCGGCATCCCCATACACCCGACGCACGTTTTGCAACCTAAGTGCTTTCTCAAAGTGGTTATTAAGGTGAACGAGGGTCTGTGCTGCGTTCCTTCATATCAATACTATCCGTCTCTTGGGTTGCTCCAATTTTTTGATACTGCAAAAACTCACAGACTAATGGCGGAAGATGTAAACTGTCCAGGTCAAAAAGACTAATGCACTGCCAGGATGCAGCAAGACCTCCATTAAATGAAGGCATCACAGTTGCAAAGGGAGATGGTAAAGTTGCACACTTGTGGCTTGCATAGGTCACTGTTCACACATGCAGGTTCACAGTATCTGGTATGCAGCCTAATAGTTACGTCCATCACAATAGATGCGAGCGGGCTGCGCCAGTACTAAATATGTGCTCCATGCAGGGACAGTGAGTGTAGTATGCAAGGCATAACATAAAGAGGCCTGGCTGCATCCTGTATAAAATATTTTGTATATTCTGTGCAAAAGAATAAATAAATATATGAGGTATTGGTAGGTAATATAGCCATAGTACGGAAGCCCACAATACGTATATATACACATATATATATATATATATATATATATATAAAACAACAATAAAAGAGGAATAAAAATCCTCCAAAAGCTAAGCAAAAACTCACAGGCTAATGGTAGAAGATGTAAACTGCCCAGGCCAAAAAGACTAATGCACTCCCAGGATGCAGCAAGTCCTCCATTAAATAGAGACATCACAGGTGCAAAGGGAGATAGTAAAATTGCACACTTGTTTACAATTGCACAATTATTTATTCTTCTGTGCAAAAGAATAAATAAGTTGTTTTTTATATATATACATTTACGGTATATTAGTGTAGGGACCCACAAAAATGAGGATCCGGGACGTGGATTGTGGGCTTACCGTACTATGGCCATATTACCTATCAATACCTCACATATTTATTTATTCTTTTGCACAGAATATTTTATACAGGATGCAGCCAGGCCTCTTTATGTTAGGCCTTGCATACTATAGCCACTGTCCCTGCATGGAGCACTGGTGCAGCCCGCTTGCATCTATTGTGATGAGGCGTAACTAATAGGCTGCTTACCAGATACTGTGAACCTGCATGTGTGAACAGTGACCTATGCAAGCCACAAGTGTGCATCTCCCTTTGCACCTGTGATGTCTCCATTTAATGGAGGTCTTGCTGCATCCTGGCAGTGCATTAGTATTTTTGGCCTGGGCAGTTTACATCTTCTGCCATTAGTCTGTGAGTTTTTGCTTAGCTTTTGGAGGATTTTCATTCCTCCTTTTGTTTTTGTTTTTCATATATATATTTTTGATCCTGGTTCCAATTGATTGGTTAATAAAGATTATATGTATATGCATATATATATATATATATATATATATATGTATGTGTGTATATATATATATATATATATATATATATTTTTTTTTTAAATTTGCTTGCTTTGATTTTTTTGTGGTGTTAATTCTCAGCATTTATAAGTCAAAACCAGTAGTAGGACAGTGAGGGGAAAAGTATAATTGAAACACATGCACCACGTCTGCATTTTTTACCCACTCTTGGTTTTGACTTAAAAACGCTAAGGTAAAAACTCACCAAATACTCAACATGTGCATATGGCCTTTTTCTCAAAGCAAATTTTTATTTTTATTTTGGTGAATTCAACATTTCCACATTTTTGGGATTTGCATGAATACAGCTAATTAATGGGCAACTAGCTAACATTTTTCTGGAGAGGTCTAGAAAGAGTTGAAATAAAAAAAACAAAACAAAAAACTTTTAGTCAACTTTATAGGCCCTCTGCCATCCCCACCATCACTTCCAGGTCCACCACATGGGTCAATGGTTCCTCCAGCACAGAGCCCCGCATGATTATTATTAAATGGAGGTTTGGGCATCTGAAATAGTAGGCGTAAAGAGTAAGGTAAAACTTCAATGAATAATTGATGGAAATTGGGGCAATTTTGATATGGAATTGAATCAATATTGGCCTTTAGATATATTGCAAGTTCTTAATTTGCTTTAATTAGTTAAAAAGCATAAATATTAACAATTTTGCAATTAATTTTCTTTTACTATCTGCTGTCATTCTCCTGCAATAATAGCCTTTATCTGTTATAGTGCACAGTTTGTTTCCATGCAGCTTGGCCTCCTGACGTAGGCTGAGATTGTACAGTAAATTCCATAAGAGGAGTTAACTCTTAACCTCCTAATCAGGTCTTTTCATCTTAACAATTTCTCTACAGCAGTTAGTTGCTCACAACCCTCTTCCTCCCGCTCATCTTCTGAAGAAATTCAGATAAAAATCTAGTAAAATCCAGTCCACAACTTTCTCAGCATGTCTTCTAGCTGTGTCCAGAGCTGTATGTTTGTTCAATTTCCCTGTTATCTTTATGTGTAAATATGATGATAACATTCTAGACGACAGAACTAGCGATGAGCGAATAGGACAATTAGATCCAGCATTCCGTTCTTCATATAAAATTATATCTTTATTAATTCATTAAAATTCCAATAAGAAAATGCATATTCCGAGCCTAATGCGGGCGTCACACGAGACGATCTATCATGCGATGCATCGTCGGGGTCACGGTTTTCATGATGCACATCCCGCATCGTTCACGACGTCGTCTCGTGTGACACCTACGTGCGATCGCAAATCGGTAAAAAATCGTCGATCGTGTACTCGATGCTTATTTTTTAAAAAAAATCATTTATTCTTAATAGAGCAGGTTGTTCATCGTTCCCGTGGCAGCACACGTCGGTCTGTGTGACACCAAGGGAATGATGAACACAGCTTACCTGAGTCCCGCGTCACCCGCCGGCTATGCGGAAGGAAGGAGTTGGGCGGGATGTTTACGTCCTGCTCATCTCCGCCTCTCCGCTTCTATTGGCCGGTGGCTGTGTGACATCGCTGTGATGCCGAACGTCCCTCCCCCTTCAGGAAGAGGATGTTTGCCGCCCACAGCAAGGTTACTCATCAGGTAAGTACATGTGACGGTGGTTTAATGACTTTGTGCGACACGGGCAGCAATTTGCCCGTGACGCACAAACGACGGGGGTGGGTACGATCGCTCGTGCAATCGCACGATAGATCGTATTGTGTGAAGCCCGCTTTAGGCGGGGACTAAAGCGGGCTTTAAATGCTATGATATCGTTAATGAATTATCGTCGGAATCACATTGTTTGTGACGCACATCTGGCATCATTAATGATATCGCAGTGTGTAAAACTTAAGAGTAATCTGAAGCGATCGCAAAAGAGGGCAAAATCATTTGATGCGGAGAGGTCGTCCTGAAATAAAAAATCATTTTCTGCTTTTTAGTGATGTTGTTTGTCGTTCCTGCGGCAGCACACATCGCTGTGTGTGACACCGCAGGAGCGACAAACATCTTCTTACCTGCCTCCACTGGCAATGCGGAAGGAAGGAGGTGGCCGGGATGTTTATGTCCCGCTCATCTTCACCCCTCTGCTTCTATTGGAAGGCTGCCGTGTGACGTCGCTGTGACGCAGCACGACCCGCCCCCTTAGAAAAGAGGCGGTTCGCCGGCCAGAGCAATGTCGCAGAGCAGGTACGTGTGTGACGCTGCTGTAGCGATAATGTTCGCTACGGCAGTGATCACCACATATCGGCCATACAACGGGGGCGGGTGTTATCGCGCTCGACATTGCTAGCAATTACTAGCGATGTCACAGCGTGTAAAGCCCGCTTAAGACTCAGAATATGCATTTTATTATTGGAATTTTAATGGATTAGGAAAGATGTAATTTTATATGAAAAACGGAATGCTGGATCTAATTATTATCCTATTTGACTTGCAAATTGTGGACGCCAGCCACGGTGATTTGAGCATCTGTGGATCTACTTGGATTGAGTGGTGAGCTGTGTTTTTTGTTTGTTACTTGATGAGTGAATACAAAATACTAGGGTTTGGATTATTTGCACAGTATACTTAGTATTTTTCCAGTATTCAACACAAATATTTAACCTAATCCAAGCCAATGGGGAACCCAAGCATTTTCTTGAAGATTTCCCAGAAAGATGGTCGTGTTCCTCATTGATTTGCATTAGCTTTACTATTCCTGATGAATACTGTAATAATATTAATTATATAGTATTAACCCCTTCATGACTTAGGACTTAATGGTACATCTTAAATCATGAACGGGTGATCCTCGACGGCTGCTATGGTAAGCTGGTAGTGATCCTCGCAGTTGTCTGCTGATTTGAACAGCACAAATGTGTGCCTCACAGGCGCGGGTGGATCCGCGATCCACTTGCGACTGTTAACCCCTTAAATCGCACTGTTGGGGAGCTGACGGTTGTCATGGTAGCACAGGGTCATGTGATAACTCCTGTCACTATCATGACGTATTTCCTGTTACAGCTGGCAGAGCAGCAGCGGTAACAAGAATGCAGCATTTCTGCAGATCAGTGCTGTGCTGCTCTGATCAGCAGAAATTAATAAGCGATCAGACTGCTGATCCTTATAGTCCCCTAGGGGGACTAGTAAAATAAAAAAAAGTAAATAAAAAGTTTGGAAAATAAAAAAATAAAAGTACCTAAAAGTTCAAATCACCCCCCATTCGCCCCATTGAAAATTAAAGGGTTAAAAAAAATAGAAAATATGCACATATTTGGTATTGCTGTCTTCAGATATGCCCGATATATTAAAATATACAATCAATTAATCTAATCCATACATGGTGTAGTGGCAAAAAAATTCCAAATGCTAAAATTACGTTTTTTTGTTGTAGCACATTTTGCACAAAGTGCAGTAACAGGCAATCAAAACGTAGCAACATGATTAAAAATGTTAACATTAAAAACATCAGCTTGAGACACAAAAAATAAACTTGCACTGAGCCCCATATCCTGAAAAATGAGAGTTCTATGCGTCGCGGAAAATGGCGCAACAAGTGCGCCACTTTTTTGGACAAATATCATATTTTTTTTAACTACTTACAGAAAAGTAAACATATATGTGACCCCCTGTCAAAACCAGGTAGTCACCCATCCCCCACTTAGGAAACACACAGCCAACCTAAAATCCTAGTCACCCCCCCTTAGGGAAAGATAGACACATCAGAGGGCGTGACCAGGTGATTGGACATGCCCAACCAGGGGTCCAGACAGCCCCGGGCGGGAAAACAAGCAGTTCTAGTTAGAAAGAGTTTGGAGAGTAGTGTGGGCTGGAGCTAAGTGTAGCTCCAGCAGAGAAAGTTAAAGTTGAACTGTGCCAGGGTAGGAGCCCTGATACTTTGGCTAGGAGGCAGACTGTGGTCTCCGTCAGCAGGAGACGGGAAGATATCTCGGCAGAACCGAGGTGGACCGGGACAGGATTGTAGCCTGCCGGTACCCACACGGGGAACCGACCCGGAAACCGGAGCACAAAGGAGGGTACTCAGACCCTGAAGCCAGGACCGGAAACAAGCGGCATGGTTAATTAACCGATTAAGGCCAGGACTAGAGTTGAGCGCGGTTCGTGGTTCGAGGTTCTCCAGTTCTAGGCTCGAGTGATTTTGGGGCATGTTCTAGATCGAACTAGAACTCGAGCTTTTTGCAAAAGCTCGATAGTTCTAGAAACATTCAAGAACGGTTCTAGCAGCAAAAAAACAGCTAATTCCTAGCTTGGTTTCCGCTGTAATAGTGTAAGTCACTCTGTGAATCACACTATTATGACATTTCAGTGTATAGTGTGCGTGAACAGCGCCTTCAGATCACTGCTGTTTCTATAATGGCGATTGCCATTTTTTTTTTTTTTTCCTTGTCTTCCTTCCCAAAGCGCGCGCGTGTAGTGGGGCGGGCCAGCATGTCAGCCAATCCCAGACACACACACAGCTAAGTGGACTTTTAGCCAGAGAAGCAATGGCATGTGTGATAGGATGTCCATGTCACATGTCCCTGCATTATAAAACCGGACATTTTCCTCCAGGACGCCATTATCTCTTCTGCGTCTTTGGTGTCAGACATCACTGTCGCAGCTCCGTCCTCCTGAGTCCTATCGCCGATACAGCTGTATGCGCTCAATACACAGCGTTAGACAGCTTAGGGAGAGCACTTTCTATCAGTCCTTTTAAGGGCTCAAACCGGCAGGGTCAGAGAGCCATAGGTGACAGGTCCTGAAAACAGAGACAGCGTCTGTGTAGCCAAGGTCAGGGATTTCGTCGCTGCATTTCACCATTAGGAGGGAATAGAAAGGCAGGCTTCCATTCCTCTACCCAGAGCCCCACAATCCTGGCACTGTACCCTCCTGTCCTCTGCACACTCCAACTCATTATAACTAAGCCATTATACTAGCAAACACTCAGTGTACCTAGTGGCATCCTAAACGTGGCTATTGGACTTTGCTATAGTCCCACTAGTGCAAAGACATTTGCAGAGCACGTCTGCCTGCATTGCACACTCCAACTCTTTTTAACTAAGCCATTATACTAGCAAACAGTCAGTGTACCTAGTGGCATCCTAAACGTGGCTATTGTACTTTTGTCTAGTCACACTATTGCAAAGATATTTGCATCACGTCTGCCTGCATTGCACACTCAAACTCTTTTTAACTAAGCCATTATGCTAGCAAACAGTCAGTGTACCTAGTGGCATCCTAAACGTGGCAATTGGACTTTTGTGTAGTCACAGTAGTGCAAAGATATTTGCAGCACGTCTGCCTGCATTGCACACTCAAACTCTTTTTAACTAAGCCATTATACTAGCAAACAGTCAGTGTACCTAGTGGCATCCTAAACGTGGCTATTGGACTTTTGTGTAGTCACACTATTGCAAAGATATTTGCATCACGTCTGCCTGCATTGCACACTCAAACTCTTTTTAACTAAGCCATTATGCTAGCAAACAGTCAGTGTACCTAGTGGCATCCTAAACGTGGCTATTGGACTTTTGTGTAGTCACAGTAGTGCAAAGATATTTGCAGCACGTCTGCCTGCATTGCACACTCCAACTCTTTTTAACTAAGCCATTATACTAGCAAACAGTCAGTGTACCTAGTGGCATCCTAAACGTGGCTATTGGACTTTTGTGTAGTCACAGTAGTGCAAAGATATTTGCATCACGTCTGCCTGCATTGCACACTCCAACTCTTTTTAACTAAGCCATTATACTAGCAAACAGTCAGTGTACCTAGTGGCATCCTAAACGTGGCTATTGGACTTTTGTGTAGTCACAGTAGTGCAAAGATATTTGCAGCACGTCTGCCTGCATTGCACACTCAAACTCTTTTTAACTAAGCCATTATACTAGCAAACAGTCAGTGTACCTAGTGGCATCCTAAACCTGGCTATTGGACTTTTGTCTAGTCACACTATTGCAAAGATATTTGCATCACGTCTGCCTGCATTGCACACTCCAACTCTTTTTAACTAAGCCATTATACTAGCAAACAGTCAGTGTACCTAGTGGCATCCTAAACGTGGCTATTGTACTTTTGTCTATTCACACTATTGTAAAGATATTTCCAGCACGTCTGCCTGCATTGCACAGTCCAACTTTTTTTAACTAAGCCATTATACTAGCAAACAGTCAGTGTACCTAGTGGCATCCTAAACGTGGCTATTGTACTTTTGTCTATTCACACTATTGTAAAGATATTTGCAGCACGTCTGCCTGCATTGCACACTCAAACTCTTTTTAACTAAGCCATTATACTAGCAGTCAGTGTACCTAGTGGCATACAAGAAGTGGCTATTGTACTTTTGTCTATTCACACTGTTGTAAAGATATTTGCAGCACGTCTGCCTGCATTGCACACTCCAACTTTTTTTAACTAAGCCATTATACTAGCAAACAGTCAGTGTACCTAGTGGCATACAAGAAGTGGCTATTTTACTTTTGTCTATTCACACTATTGTAAAGATATTTGCAGCACGTCTGCCTGCATTGCACACTCAAACTCTTTTTAACTAAGCCATTATACTAGCAAACAGTCAGTGTACCTAGTGGCATACAAGAAGTGGCTATTGTACTTTTGTCTATTCACACTATTGTAATGATATTTGCAGCACGTCTGCCTGCATTGCACACTCCAACTTTTTTTTAACTAAGCCATTATGCTAGCAAACAGTCAGTGTACCTAGTGGCATCCTAAACGTGGCTATTGTACTTTTGTCTATTCACACTATTGTAAAGATATTTGCAGCACGTCTGCCTGCATTGCACACTCAAACTCTTTTTAACTAAGCCATTATGCTAGCAAACAGTCAGTGTACCTAGTGGCATCCTAAACGTGGCTATTGGACTTTTGTGTAGTCACAGCAGTGCAAAGATATTTGCAGCACGTCTGCCTGCATTGCACACTCCAACTCTTTTTAACTAAGCCATTATACTAGCAAACAGTCAGTGTACCTAGTGGCATCCTAAACGTGGCTATTGGACTTTTGTCTAGTCGCACTATTGCAAAGATATTTGCATCACGTCTGCCTGTATTGCACACTCCAACTCTTTTTAACTAAGCCATTATACTAGCAAACAGTCAGTGTACCTAGTGGCATCCTAAACGTGGCTATTGCACTTGTGTGTAGTCACAGTAGTGCAAAGATATTTGCAGCACGTCTGCCTGCATTGCACACTCAAACTCTTTTTAACTAAGCCATTATACTAGCAAACAGTCAGTGTACCTAGTGGCATACAAGAAGTGGCTATTGTACTTTTGTCTATTCACACTATTGTAAAGATATTTGCAGCACGTCTGCCTGCATTGCACACTCCAACTTTTTTTAACTAAGCCATTATACTAGCAAACAGTCAGTGTACCTAGTGGCATCCTAAACGTGGCTATTGTACTTTTGTCTATTCACACTATTGTAAAGATATTTGCAGCACGTCTGCCTTCATTGCACACTCCAACTTTTTTTAACTAAGCCATTATGCTAGCAAACAGTCAGTGTACCTAGTGGCATCCTAAACGTGGCTATTGTACTTTTGTCTATTCACACTATTGTAAAGATATTTGCAGCACGTCTGCCTGCATTGCACACTCAAACTCATTTTAACTAAGCCATTATGCTAGCAAACAGTCAGTGTACCTAGTGGCATCCTAAACGTGGCTATTGGACTTTTGTCTATTCACACTATTTTAAAGATATTTGCAGCACGTCTGCCTGCATTGCACACTCCAACTTTTTTTAACTAAGCCATTATACTAGCAAACAGTCAGTGTACCTAGTGGCATCCTAAACGTGGCTATTGTACTTTTGTCTATTCACACTATTGTAAAGATATTTGCAGCACGTTTGCCTGCATTGCACACTCCAACTTTTTTTAACTAAGCCATTATGCTAGCAAACAGTCAGTGTACCTAGTGGCATCCTAAACGTGGCTATTGTACTTTTGTCTATTCACACTATTGTAAAGATATTTGCAGCACGTCTGCCTGCATTGCACACTCCAACTCTTTTTAACTAAGCCATTATACTAGCAAACAGTCAGTGTACCTAGTGGCATCCTAAACGTGGCTATTGGACTTTTGTCTAGTCGCACTATTGCAAAGATATTTGCATCACGTCTGCCTGCATTGCACACTCAAACTCTTTTTAACTAAGCCATTATGCTAGCAAACAGTCAGTGTACCTAGTGGCATCCTAAACGTGGCTATTGTACTTTTGTCTATTCACACTATTGTAAAGATATTTGCAGCACGTCTGCCTGCATTGCACACTCCAACTCTTTTTAACTAAGCCATTATACTAGCAAACAGTCAGTGTACCTAGTGGCATCCTAAACGTGGCTATTGCACTTGTGTGTAGTCACAGTAGTGCAAAGATATTTGCAGCACGTCTGCCTGCATTGCACACTCAAACTCTTTTTAACTAAGCCATTATACTAGCAAACAGTCAGTGTACCTAGTGGCATCCTAAACGTGGCTATTGGACTTTTGTCTAGTCACACTATTGCAAAGATATTTGCATCACGTCTGCCTGCATTGCACACTCCAACTCTTTTTAACTAAGCCATTATACTAGCAAACAGTCAGTGTACCTAGTGGCATACAAGAAGTGGCTATTGTACTTTTGTCTATTCACACTATTGTAAAGATATTTGCAGCACGTCTGCCTGCATTGCACACTCCAACTCTTTTTAACTAAGCCATTATACTAGCAAACAGTCAGTGTACCTAGTGGCATCCTAAACGTGGCTATTGTACTTTTGTCTATTCACACTATTGTAAAGATATTTGCAGCACGTCTGCCTGCATTGCACACTCCAACTTTTTTTAACTAAGCCATTATGCTAGCAAACAGTCAGTGTACCTAGTGGCATCCTAAACGTGGCTATTGTACTTTTGTCTATTCACACTATTGTAAAGATATTTGCAGCACCTCTGCCTGCATTGCACACTCAAACTCTTTTTAACTAAGCCATTATGCTTGCAAACAGTCAGTGTACCTAGTGGCATCCTAAACGTGGCTATTGGACTTTTGTGTAGTCACAGTAGTGCAAAGATATTTGCAGCACGTCTGCCTGCATTGCACACTCCAACTATTTTTAACTAAGCCATTATACTAGCAAACAGTCAGTGTACCTAGTGGCATCCTAAACGTGGCTATTGTACTTTTGTCTATTCACACTATTGTAAAGATATTTGCAGCACGTCTGCCTGCATTGCACACTCCAACTTTTTTTTAACTAAGCCATTATGCTAGCAAACAGTCAGTGTACCTAGTGGCATCCTAAACGTGGCTATTGTACTTTTGTCTATTCACACTATTGTAAAGATATTTGCAGCACGTCTGCCTGCATTGCACACTCAAACTCTTTTTAACTAAGCCATTATGCTTGCAAACAGTCAGTGTATCTAGTGGCATCCTAAACGTGGCTATTGCACTTTTGTGTAGTCACAGTAGTGCAAAGATATTTGCAGCACGTCTGCCTGCATTGCACACTCCAACTCTTTTTAACTAAGCCATTATACTAGCAAACAGTCAGTGTACCTAGTGGCATCCTAAACGTGGCTATTGCACTTGTGTGTAGTCACAGTAGTGCAAAGATATTTGCAGCACGTCTGCCTGCATTGCACACTCAAACTCTTTTTAACTAAGCCATTATACTAGCAAACAGTCAGTGTACCTAGTGGCATCCTAAACGTGGCTATTGGACTTTTGTCTAGTCACACTATTGTAAAGATATTTGCAGCACGTCTGCCTGCATTGCACACTCCAACTTTTTTTAACTAAGCCATTATACTAGCAAACAGTCAGTGTACCTAGTGGCATACAAGAAGTGGCTATTGTACTTTTGTCTATTCACACTATTGTAAAGATATTTGCAGCACGTCTGCCTGCATTGCACACTCAAACTCTTTTTAACTAAGCCATTATGCTAGCAAACAGTCAGTGTACCTAGTGGCATCCTAATCGTGGCTATTGGACTTTTGTCTAGTCACACTAGTGCAAATCTATGTGCAGCACCTCTGCATGACACCCTCCTGCTCTGTTTTTAATAAGCTATAATGATAGCAAAAAATACTGCCATTTAGTGGCATCATAGAACTGGCTGTTGTATTCCATTAGTGCCCCACTGGTGCCAAGCTATTTCTAGCACCTCTGCATGACACCCTCCTGCTCTGTTTTTAATAAGCTATAATGATAGCAAAAAATACTGCCATTTAGTGGCATCATAGAACTGGCTGTTGTATTCCATTAGTGCCCCACTGGTGACAAGCTATTTATAGCACCTCTACATGACACCCTCATGCACATTTTGCTACGCTAATGTTATAGCAAACTCATGGAATTCATTGCTGCATTTGATAATTCGGAGGGATAGAAAGTCAGGCTTCCTTTAGCTTTTCCTTCTGTTCATAGACAGCATCTCCAAGAGCAATTTCCCCTCCACGTCTAAGTGTGGAGAGGCAGCTAGTGCGCATGCGTGTGCCGATTTTCCCCAGCTGCAGCCTAACTACAGTGTTTCGCCTAGTGAGTATGCTCAGCCTGACTGTGCCATTCCTGAGGCTAAGTCTTCATTTCGGGATACAGCGCATGCTCCCACACTAAGTGTGAAAAGCCTCTTTGCACAGGTGCTTGCATTCCGTGCCGGGTCTAAGTCCTGTTTTGTGCCTAGACACCATGCTAAAGCTGATAGTCTTTTTTCAGAGACTGTATTTCATGCTACTGAGCATGCTCAGGCACTTACTGCATCAGAGACTAGGTCCGGTAATGAACTCTTTGGCCCTGCCCCTGATGTGGGGGGGCACATATAGACCACAGGGCATCAGGTGTCCTCCCAAATGGCTTGCAGAGGCCCACCCCTATGACTTTTCACCGCATTATTGATGGTCAGACGATGACTGGTGAGGTGTTTGGGTCATAGCAGCTATGAGGTCATCATTGAAGTTGCGGTTCCAAATAGGACGCTAGTTATGCCACTCATGACGTGTCACTCTACTTTTGTCTCCAGGAGGTGCATTGTGGTTCACCCTGGTTTGGGGCGGACCCAGGTTATAAAAGGGGCTGGAGCCAACAAGGAGGTGCGCAGTATTCTATTATGCTCCGAAAGAGCACACCTCCATGTGTTGAACCCATTGCGGCTTTAGGCCAGAGGTAGGCAGGGATAGGGTGTCGATGCAGGCCACCACCACAGTTGGTAACGCAGAACGGTTAAGACCAGCTCCTGTCCTACCAGTCCTGCTTGTGCAGCCCAGTGGCATTAACAGGCCTGCTGCTGCTGATGCGCCTGCTGTCCACAGGTGTGCCCCTACGCACACGGTCAGCGTACTCAATGGCCCCTGTGTTGTTAACAGGGAGTTCCTGGGCTGGGTGGGCATGTGGACCCTGTGACGCTAACAGGGCTCACAGTCTCCAGATCCGAATGGCGTCTAACTCGGTTCAGGCTACTATTAGTTTCATAGCCACACAGCTCTGTATCCTCCACCAAACCTTCCAGTTGCCAACCTCTCCTTTTCCAACTGGGAGCACGGTGGACACTGACTGCTGATGGGGATATATACCTTTCTCTTTCTTTTCTTATTAATTTTCGTTAACATAGTATATACCACTTTTTCCAAATCTGCCAGTCCCACTGTAACAGATGGTGTTTCTTCAGCAAATGTTACTGTTGCTTAACCACCAAATCCACGGACCAAAACTTTTTCCCCTTTCCAACACAACTGTTCCCCTTTCCACCAGCATCTGTCCTTTTTCAACTCATTTTGGTATATGACCAAAAGTGCAACTCTGCAGGGACACCGTACTCAACGCCATCTCAGCACAGCAGCCATCCCTCGGTCCCTCCGATGTGGACAAGTAAAAGACCATTTCCTCCTATCCATGACAAAGCGTTGAGATTCACTCTGTGCAGCACTGGTGTTTAGTAGAAAAGTAGATCTAAGATTGCGTACCACATTCTGCAGATACTCCTGTATACGTGCGTCCCTTTCTATGGCAGGAATTATTTTGCCAAATTTTGTCTTGTACCGGGGATGTAACAGTGTGGCAACCCAGTATTCTGGATTACTTTGAATTCGTACAATCCGAGGGTCATGTTGTAGGTAGTGCAGCAAGAAGCCGCTCATGTGTCTTGTGCATCCAGGAGGACCAAGTCCTTGGTGTGTTGGTGGCAGAGAGGTGAGAATCGTGCCTCCTTCCTCTGCCCTCTCCCCACAACCTCGCACAACCGAAATGTGAGCAAGCTCTCACTCATCTGCTGAGTCTTCCATGCCCATCGCCAGTTCGTCCTCCATTTCTTCATGGGCTCCTGCACCTTCCTCAACACTTTTTGCTGATACTATGCGCCCTTGTTAATCCCTCTCCCTCACCATGACTGCCGCATAGGTGCCGCTGACCATCTGGACCTCGTAGATCTTGTTATCCCTTCCGCATATGACTCCTCCTGTACTTCCTCCCCTTCCTCTTGTCCCAACACCTGACTCCGAATAATAATTACAGTGCGCTCCATCATGTAGATGACCAGAATTGTCACGCTGAGAATGACATTGCCAGTGCTAAACATCTTCGTCGACATTTGTAAACTGTGTAGCAGGGTGCATAGGTCCTTGATCTGACACCACTCCAGCAGCGTGATCTGCACCACCTCTGGATCAAGTTATCCCAGGCTATATGTCATAACGTATTGCAGCAGGGTTCGGCGGTGCTGCCACAAACGCTGCAACATGTTCAGATTCAAATTCCTGCGTGTGGGCACATCGCATTTCAGGCGTTTAACCACCAGACCTAAAGACTTCTGTAGCGACGAAAGTTGTTGAGCTGCTGTGTGCGCACGATGGAAGTGAGCACATAGCGAGCGTGCACGCTGCACAAGGCCATGTAGGCCGTGATGGTGTTTTAAAAATTGCTTGAGAATTAGGTTCAACACGTGAGCCATACAAGGCACGTGTGTCACATTGCCCTGACGATGGCCCGCAGCCAGGTTTGCATCATTGCCGCACACGGCTGTTAAGTCACCAACGGAGTCCGCTCCGTCAATTTGTACTCCGGTCGCCAGGTGACAACGTGTTCCTTTCATGAATAGTGCTGATGATGGGAGAGGAGTCGATGCCAGCGGCGCAGGTGGACGCAGGTTATGCTCACCCACTGGGCTGCATTACCTTGACAGATGCAGAATCTCTGGCTGAATGTAGCTGGTGAGTATCTCACAGATGAAATACCATCATTCAGCTACAACCAATGGGAAGACACCACACCCTTTTTATGCCCATCCTGTCTGCAGACCACTGCCAGACATAGCTATGACCTCTGGTTACTTTTACCCCCAGTTCAGTTTTATGATTTTGTGTGCTTGTTACCTGACTACTTTTCCTGCTTGCTGTTTATGTACCTTGTTGGCCGATCCGCATTTCACCTCTGCTTGTTTTCTGATTAAGTCCTGGCCGTCCCATTCTGTTCCTGTTCCTCAATTAATGTTTTGACCCTGCCTGACTACTATTCTCTGGAACTGCAGCCTTCCACAGGTATTAATCACCTTGGGCCCTGTGCAATTCCTAATCCCTGTATAGGGGTTAAAGGGTTTCAGGGTTCTAGGGGTCCTGCTTGGTGAGTGGCTTCCCTCTAGCCTATCATTAACAGCCCATCTGAGTGTGTGGATCAAGGAAGGCGTTACACCGTGCTCTCTGCAGAAGGCCATGTGGGCCAGGATAGTGCTTTAAAAATTGCTGGACAACCAGGTTCAACACGTGAACCACACAAGCCATGTGTGTCACATTGTCACAGCGAAGGGCCGCACCCATGTTTGCATCATTGTCGCACCCGGCCTTCCCTGGCTGCTGGTTGAGTGGAGACAACCATTGATGAAACTCGGTATCCAGAGCTAACCGTCCACAACTTCTCAGCGGTGTGACTCACATTTCCCATACATTTCAAAGTAAAACTTTGACCGCCT
Source organism: Anomaloglossus baeobatrachus (assembly GCF_048569485.1). NCBI lineage: Eukaryota > Metazoa > Chordata > Amphibia > Anura > Aromobatidae > Anomaloglossus > Anomaloglossus baeobatrachus. The sequence continues at coordinate 70,284,696 of NC_134361.1, read as the reverse complement.
GATGGCATTGAGCTCTGCTGCCAGCATAGTAAGGAGGTGTGTGGTAGTCCTTGTGCGCAGTTACAAGGAAGGGTGGCCTGACCACACAGGGTTTGCGCCAAGGTGGAGGACCCACACGAGGTTGAAGAGGCAGAAGCAGTGTATTAACTTCTACATACAGAAGAAGGATTGATACAACTCGTGGGGACGGCAAGACTTGTACAGCAGACCCTTCTCCATCTCTCACCATAGTTTGCCAGTGCCCAGTCAGTGACATGTAATGACCCTGTCTATGCTTACTGGTCCAAGTATCTGTGTTGAAATGCACCCTGTCGCACACAGAGTTTCTCAAGGAAGTGGTGATGTTGTGTGCGACATGCTGGTGTAGCGCGGGCATGCTTTTCTTGGAGATGCAGTGGTGATTGGGCATCTTGTACTGGATCACAGCGACAGACATAAGGTCTCTAAAATCCTGTGTGTCCACTAGGCGGAAAGGCAGCATTTCGGTAGCCAACAGCTTACAGAGGGATAGAGTCAACCTCTTAGATTTGTCATGGGTCGCAGGAAGTGGCCTTTTATTTGACCACATCTGAGGGACAGAGATCTGGCTGCTGTGTGTAGACGGTGTTGAGTAGGGTGTCCCTGGAAAAATGCAGGTTTGTGAGGAAAGTGCAGGCGGAGACATGATGTTGCCTTCATCCAACGTTGGTGCTATCGATGTCTGAGAGAGCTGTACACACTCACTTGTTTCCCCTTCCAAACCAACTGACGACCTACCAAGCAAACTGCCTGTTGCGGTTACAGTGGTGGAAGTTGTGGGTGGAAAAACAGGTGTGACAGCTGTCCCCACAGTCCTAGAAGATGACGAGCGCGCAGATGCACTGGAAGGGGCAGGCGGTGGATGGTTCGCTCCGCTAGGCCGCATTGCAGCACGGTGAGCTTCCCACCGGGCCATATGATATTTATTCATGTGACGATTCATGGAAGAAGTTGTCAAACTGCTGAGGTTTTGACCTCTACTAAGAGAACCATGACAAATTTTACAGATCACATAATTTGGGCGATCTTTTTCTATGTCAAAAAAGGACCAGGCTAGGCAAGGCTTAGAGGCCATGCGACCTGTTGATCCACCCCGAATAATGCTCAGAGGCAGAGTGGTGGCTGAGGATGCAGTTGTAGACGTGCTACCAGTGCTCCGACTCTGTCCAGGAAGGCGCAAGGTAACTTCGTCGTCGGTTGCATCCTCCTCCACCGCCTCTGTTGACCTCCTCGAGTGTCTGACTGTGGGTTGACAGTAGGTGGGATCTAGAACTTCATCATCAATTGTTGTGTTTGCACTCCCCTCCCCCTCAGACCGAGCCTCTTCTTGCCCTGACCGAATATTTAAGTTGTCATCCCAATCGGGTATCTGCGTCTCATCTTCATCAGTATGTTCCTCATTGTCTATAACCACAGGTCTTGGAAAGGCAGCATTTTGGTAGCCAACAGTTTGCAGATGCTGAAAGTCAACCTCCAAGCCATGTCATGCCCTTCTAAAAGCATGTAAAACACAGCGAGGGGACTCCAACCACAGTCTCCCTCGTTTCCACTAACTGGGCCACACACACCCCACTTGACTGGCATCAGTTGACCCCTATTTTCAAGATGAAAAAGATGCTTTGCATGAAGCACTCTCAAAAATACGCGTGCCTTTCCCGTCCCCTGGCTGACCCAGGAGAATAAAAGTCCTCTGAGAGCCATGACTTGTTCATCTTGGTTCTTTTAGAAACACAGCGAGGGGACTCCAACCACAGTCTCCCTCGTTTCCACTAACTGGGCCACACACACCCCACTTGACTGGCATCAGTTGACCCCCATTTTCAAGATGAAAAAGATGCTTTGCATGAAGCACTCTCAAAAATACACGTGCCTTTCGCCTCCCCTGGATGACCCAGGGGAAGAAAAGTCCTCTGAGAGCCATGACTTGTTCATCTTGGTTCTTTTAGAAACACAGCGAGGGGACTCCAACCACAGTCTCCCTCGTTTCCACTAACTGGGCCACACACACCCCACTTGACTGGCATCAGTTGACCCCCATTTTCAAGATGAAAAAGATGCTTTGCATGAAGCACTCTCAAAAATACGCGTGCCTTTCCCGTCCCCTGGCTGACCCAGGGGAAGAAAAGTCCTCTGAGAGCCATGACTTGTTCATCTTGGTTCTTTTAGAAACACAGCGAGGGGACTCCAACCACAGTCTCCCTCGTTTCCACTAATTGGGCCACACACACCCCACTTGACTGGCATCAGTTGACCCCCATTTTCAAGATGAAAAAGATGCTTTGCATGAAGCACTCTCAAAAATACACGTGCCTTTCGCCTCCCCTGGATGACCCAGGGGAAGAAAAGTCCTCTGAGAGCCATGACTTGTTCATCTTGGTTCTTTTAAAAACACAGCGAAGGGACTCCAACCACAGTCTCCCTCGTTTCCACTAACTGGGCCACACACACCCCACTTGACTGGCATCAGTTGACCCCCATTTTCAAGATGAAAAAGATGCTTTGCATGAAGCACTCTCAAAAATACGCGTGCCTTTCCCGTCCCCTGGCTGACCCAGGGGAAGAAAAGTCCTCTGAGAGCCATGACTTGTTCATCTTGGTTCTTTTAGAAACACAGCGAGGGGACTCCAACCACAGTCTCCCTCGTTTCCACTAACTGGGCCACACACACCCCACTTGACTGGCATCAGTTGACCCCCATTTTCAAGATGAAAAAGATGCTTTGCATGAAGCACTCTCAAAAATACGCGTGCCTTTCCCGTCCCCTGGCTGACCCAGGGGAAGAAAAGTCCTCTGAGAGCCATGACTTGTTCATCTTGGTTCTTTTAGAAACACAGCGAGGGGACTCCAACCACAGTCTCCCTCGTTTCCACTAATTGGGCCACACACACCCCACTTGACTGGCATCAGTTGACCCCCATTTTCAAGATGAAAAAGATGCTTTGCATGAAGCACTCTCAAAAATACGCGTGCCTTTCGCCTCCCCTGGCTGACCCAGGGGAAGAAAAGTCCTCTGAGAGCCATGTCCACATTGTCAGTGGACAGACGCGTGTGCTTATCTGCCAGCAGACCCCCAGCAGCACTGAAGACAGGTTCCGAGAGAACGCTGGCTGCAGGACATGACAAGATCCCCAAGGCGTACGTGGCGAGCTCAGGCAATTTATCCAGATTGGAAGCCTAAAATGAGCAGGGATCAAGTTGCACAATAATGGAATCAATGTTTCCTTGCATATACTCATATATCTGTGTGTCCTCCTCTTTTTCCTTGTCCAGCTGTTTTGTTCTCGCATGAGTATATGTCCTTGTCACTTTCCCATGTGTTTGTGTTGTGTTGTGAGTTGTTTGTCACCTTTTGGACACCTTTGAGGGTGTTTTCTAGGTGTTTTTCTGTGTTTGTGATTGCCTGCCATTGTTTCCTATGCAGTTCGAGTTCGGTTCGTCGAACGTTCGACGAGCCGAACTCGAACGGGACCTCCGTTTGGCGAACCGACCTCGAGCCGAACCGGGACCGGTTCGCTCATCTCTAGCCAGGACTAGAGGTTCTGTCCCACCCAAAGTCTCTCATAGAAGACAACAGCCCACCGATAGGGATAAGAGGTCACCGCCAGGGCCCATAGATCCCACGGGCCAGCATCTGGGAACACGGCTCCTTAGGCCAAATCCAGCCGGGAGCGGACTCCTGATTTCCAGACTAGAAAGTCCACCTTACACAAGACAGTGCAGTGGAAAAGGCCAGAGACCACCAGCCCCGCGTGGGGGACCCGAATCCAACCGGTCGCGGCACCGGCCACCAGCACCTTGGTTTACCAGAGACTTGTGTGATTTATTGACTGTGAGTAATCAAACCTCCCCCTTGCCATCGCTATACCCTGCAACAGACACTGGGCTCCGGGGCAACCATACCTACCCACAGAGGGGTTAACATCCAGCTGCCACTACATCTCCCCCGGGTGCCCCATCACAGCAGTGGTGGTGTCCAACTCACCACACATCATGGGTGGCGTCACGAACTTAATATGGCCTAGCACGCACATCTACGTCCCCCCATTTATTTGGCATGTCCGCGAGACCCCCGGGTCCGGAGACCCTCAAGCCACTACCCCAGCAAGCCCGGATCTGAGCAGCGCTGGCTGCTGGCACAGGGCCGCACATACACATGTTTTGTTTCTACAAACTCATACCAACCTGAAGAAGCACACTGACACACCAGTTTTACCACATAGTCAACATGGTAAAGAATATACCCCAAAAACAATTGTGCAATCACACTTTTTTTTGCAATTTTTCCACACTTGGATTTTTTTTTGCCATTGTCCAGTGCACTAAATGGTAAAACTTATGGTTGCATTTAAAAGTACTACTCATTTTTCAAAAAAACAAACAAGCCCTTATATAGCAAGATTAAAGAAAAAGTAGAAAAGTTACAGCCCTCAGCAGAAGGGGAGCAAAAGGCCCTCCAAAAAAATGGAAAATCACCCAGGGTTGAAGGGGTTAATAATCTGACCGCAAATATTTAGTATTTGCTCCTCAGTAGAGTTGAGCGCGGTTCGCGGTTCGTGGTTCTCCAGTTCTCGGCTCGAGTGATTTTGGGGGCTGTTCTAGATCAAACTAGAACTTGAGCTTTTTGCTAAAGCTCGATAGTTCTAGATATGTTCGAGAATGGTTCTAGCAGCAAAAAAAACAGCTAATTCCTAGCTGGCTTTCCGCTGTAATAGTGTAAGAGAAGCAACGGCATGTGTGATAGGATGTCCATGTCACATGTCCCTGCATTATAAAACTGGACATTTTCCTCCAGCACGCCATTATCTGCCTTCTGCGTCCTTGGTGTCAGACATCACTGGCGCAGCTCCTATCGCCGATACTGCTGTGTACGCTCCATACACAGCACTGTACAGCATAGGGATAGCACTTTCTATCAGTCCTTTTAAGGGCTCATACTGGCAGGGTCAGAGCCATAGGTGACAGATCCTGAAAACAGAGTTTAACAGCTACACAAGATGACATCGTCTGTGTAGCTAAGGTCAGGGATTTCCTCGCTGCATTTCCCCATTAGGAGGGATAGAAAGGCAGGCTTCCTTTCCTCTACCCAGAGACCCACAACCCTGCCACTGTACCCTCCTGCCCTTTGCACACTCAAACTCATTGTTACTAAGCCATTATACTAGCAAACACTGAGTGAACTTAGTGGCATCCTAAACGTGGCTGTTGGACTGCTGTATAGTCCCAGTAGTGCAAAGATATTTGCAGCACGTCTGCCTGCATTGCACACTAAAACTCATTGTTACTAAGCCATTATACTAGCAAACACTGAGTGAACTTAGTGGCATCCTAAACGTGGCTGTTGGACTGCTGTATTGCCCCAGTAGTGCAAAGATATTTGCAGCACGTCTGCCTGCATTGCACACTCCAACTAATTGTTAATTACTAAGACATTATAATACCAAAAATTGAGTAAACTTAGTGGCATACAAGAAGTGTCTGTTGTACTCCATTAGTGCCCCACTGGTGCAAATCTATGTGCAGCGCCTCTGCATGACACCCACCTGCCCTGTTTTTAATAAGCTATAATGATAGCAAAAAATACTGCCATTTAGTGGCATCATAGAACTGGATGTTGTATTTCATTATTGTCCCACTGGTGCCAAGCTATTTCTAGCACCTGTGCAGGACACCCTCCTGCTCTGTTTTTAATAAGCTATAATGATAGTAAAAAATACTGCCATTTAGTGGCATACAAGAACTGGCTGTTGTATTCCATTAGTGCCCCACTGGTGCCAAGCTATTTCTAGCACCTGTGCAGGACACCCTCCTGCTCTGTTTTTAATAAGCTATAATGATAGCAAAAAATGCTGCCATTTAGTGGCATACAAGAACTGGCTGTTGTATTCCATTAGTGCCCCACTGGTGCCAAGCTATTTCTAGCACCTGTGCAGGACACCTTCCTGCTCTGTTTTTAATAAGCTATAATGATAGCAAAAAATGCTGCCATTTAGTGGCATCCTAAAAGTGGCTGTTGGACTTCATTATTGTCCCACTAGTGCAAAAATATTTGCAGCACGTCTGCCTGCATTGCACACTTAAACTCATTGTTACTAAGCCATTATACTAGCAAACACTGAGTGAACTTAATGGCATCCTAAACGTGGATGTTGGACTTCTGTATTGTCCCACTGGTGCCAAGCTATTTCTAGCACCTGTGCAGGACACCCTCCTGCTCTGTTTTTAATAAGCTATAATGATAGCAAAAAATACTGCCATTTAGTGGCATACAAGAACTGGCTGTTGTACTCCATTAGTGCCCCACTGGTGCCAAGCTATTTGCAGCACCTCTGCATGACACCCTCATGCACATTTTGCTACGCTAATTTTATAGCAAACTCAGGGAATTCCTTGCTGCATTTGATCATTCGGAGGGATAGAAAGTGAGGCTTCCTTTAGCTTTTCCTTCTGTTCATAGACAGCATCTCCGAGTCCACACCCGAAGAGCAATTTCTCCTCCACGTGTAAGTGTGGAGAGGCAGCTAGTGCAGCCTGACTGTGCCATTCCTGAGGCTAAGTCTTCATTTCGGGATACAGCACATGCTCCCACACTTAGTGTGAAAAGCCTCTTTGCACAGGTACTTGCATTCCGTTCCGGGTCTAAGTCCTGCTTGTGCAGCCCAGTGGCATTAACAGGCCTGCTGCTGCTGATGCGCCTGCTGTCCACAGGTGTGGCCCCAATGCACACGGTCAGCGTACTCAATGGCCCCTGTGATGTTAACAGGGAGTTCCTGGGCTGGGTGGGCTTGTGGACCCTGTGACGCTAACAGGGCTCCCAGTCTCCAGATCCGAGTGGCGTCTAACTCGGTTCAGGCTACTATTAGTTTCATAGCCACACAGCTCTGTATCCTCCACCTAACCTTCCAGTTGCCAACCTCTCCTTTTCCATCTGGGAGCACGGTGGACACTGACTGCTGATGGGGATATATACCTTTCTCTTTCTTTTCTTATTAATTTTCGTTATATAGCGGTAACATAGTATATACCACCTTATCCAAATCTGCCAGTCCCACCGTAACAGATGGTGTTTCTTCAGAAAATGTTACTTTTGCTTAACCACCAAACCCACGGACAAAAACTTTTTTCCCCTTTCCAACACACCTGTTCCCCTTTCCACCAGCATCTGTCCTTTTTCAACTCATTTGGTATATGACCAAAAGTGCAACTCTGCAGGGACACCGTACTCAATGCAATCTCAGCACAGCAGCCAGCCTTCGGTCCCTCAGATGTGGACAAGTAAAAGACCATTTCCTCCTATCCATGACAAAGCATTGAGATTCACTCTGTGCAGCACTGGTGTTTACTGGAAAACAGATCTAAGAATCCGTACCACCTTCTGCAGATACTCCTGTATACGTGCGTCCCTTTCTATGGCAGGAATTATTTCGCCAAATTTTGTCTTGTACCGGGGATCTAACAGTGTGGCAACCCAGTAGTTAGCATTACTTCGAATTCGTACAATCCGAGGGTCATGTTGTAGGTAGTGCAGCAAGAAGGCGCTCATGTGTCTTGTGTATCCAGGAGGACCAAGTGCTTGGTGTGTTGGTGGCAGAGAGGTGAGAATCGTGCCTCCTTCCTCTGCCCTCTCCCCCCAACCTCGCACAACCGAAATGTGAGCAAGCTCTCACTCATCAGCTGAGTCTTCCATGCCCATCGCAAGTTCGTCTTCCATTTCTTCATGGGCTCCTGCACCTTCCTCAACAATTTTTGCTGATACTATGCACCCTTGTTAATCCCTATCCCCCAACATGACTGCCGCCTAAGTGCCGCTCACCGTATGGACCTCGTAGATCTTATTATCCCTTCTGCATATGACTCCTCCTGTACTTCCTCCCCTTCCTCTTGGACCAACACCTGACTCCGAATAATGCTTACAGTGTGCTTCATCTTGTAGATGACCAGAATTGTCACGCTGAGAATAGCATCGCTAGTGCTAAACATCTTCGTCGACATTTGTAAACTGTGAAGAAGGGTGCATAGGTCCTTGATCTGACACCACTCCAGCAGCGTGATCTGCACCACCTCTGGATCAAGTTAGCCCAGGGTATACGTCATACCATATTTCAGCAGGGCTCTGCGGTGCTGCCACACACGCTGCAACATGTGCAGATTCCAATTCCTGCGTGTCGGAACATCGCATTTCCGGCGTTTAACCGCCAGACCCTAAGACTTCAGGAGCGATGAAAGTTGTTGAGCTGCTGAGTGCGAAGGATGAAAGTGAGCACATAGCAGCATGCCTGCTGCACAAGGCCATGTAGGCCGGGATGGTATTTTAAAAATTGCTGGAGAATCAGATTCAACACGTGAGCCATACAAGGCACATGTGTCACATTGCCCTGACGAAGGGCCGCAGACAGGTTTGCATCATTGCCGCACACGGCTGTTAAGTCACCAACGTAGTCCACTCAATCAATTTGTACTCCGGTCGCCAGGTGACAACATGTTCCTTTCGTGCATAATGCTGATGATGGGAAAGGAGTCGATGCCTGCGGCGCAGGTGGACACAGGTTATGGTCACCCACTGGGTTGCGTTACCTTGACAGATACAGAACCACAGGCTGAATGTAAGTGGTGGTTATCTCACAGATGAAGTACCATCATTCAGCTACAACCAATGGGAAGACACCACACCCTTTTTTAGGCCCCTCCTGTCTGCAGACCACTGCCAGACAAAGCTATGAACCTCTTGTTACTGTTACCCCCAGTTCAGTTTTATGAGTTTGTGTGCTTGTTACCTGACTACTTTTCCTGCTTGCTGTTTATGTACCTCATTGGCCGATCCGCATTTCACCTCTGCTTGTTTTCTGATTAAGTCCTGGCCATCCCATTCTGTTCCTCTTCCTCAATTAATGTTTTGACCCTGCATGACTACTATTCTCTGGAACTTCAGCCTTCCACAGGTATTGATCAACTTGGGCCCTGTGTAATTCCAAATCACTGTATAGGGGTTAAAGGGTTTCAGGGTTCTGGGTGTCCAGCTTGGTGAGTGGCTTGCCTCTAGCCTATCCTTTACAGCCCATCTGAGTGTGTCGATCCAGGCAGGCGTTACACCGTGCCCTCTAAACAAGGCCATGTAGGCCGGGATAGTGTTTTAAAAATTGCTGGACAACCAGGTTCAACACTTGAGCCATACAAGGCACATGTGTTACATTGCCCTAAAGAAGGGTCGCAGACTGGTTTGCATCAATGTCGCACCCGAACTTCCCTGACTGCTGGTTGAGTGTAGACAACCATTCATGAAATTCGGTCTCACTCTCCAGAGCTAACCGTCCACAATTCCTCAGCGGTGTCTCACATTTCCCCTACATTTCAAAGTAAACATTTGACCGCCTGAAGGCCTTGAGCTCTGCTGCCAGCATAGTAAGGAGGTGTGTGGGATTCCTTGGGCGCAGTTACAAGGAAGGGTGGCCTGACCACACAGGATTTGGGCCGAGGTGGAGGACCCACACGAGGTTGAGGAGGCAGAAGCAGTGGAGGAACTTGTACATACAGAGGAAAGATTGACACACAAGTCGTGGGGACGGCAAGACTTGTACAGCAAACCCTTCTCCATCTCTCACCATAGTTACCCAGTGCCCAGTCAGCAACATGTAACTCCCCTGTCCATGCTTTCTGGTCCAAGTATCTGTGGTGAAATGCACCCTGTCACACACAGAGTTTCTCAAGGAATCGGTGAGGTTGTGTGCGACCTGCTGTGGTAGCGCGGGCACGCCTTTCTTGGAGGAGTGACGACTGGCCATCGGCTCTTGGGGCACTGCAATGGGCATAAGGTCTCGAAAATCCTCGGTCTCAAAAGGGTGTAAATGCAGCCTTTCTGTTGCCAACAAGTTGCAGATGATGAAACTCAACCTCTTAGGCATGTCATGCCCTTCGAAAATCATGTAAAACACAGCAAGGGGACTCCAACCACAGTCTCCCTCGTTTCCACTAATTGGGCCACACACACCACACTTGACTGGCATCACTTGATCCTCCTTTTCAAAATGAAACAGATGTTTTGCATGAAGCACTCTCAAAAATACGTGTGCCTTTTGCCTCCCTTGGATGACCCACGGGAAGAAAAGTCCTCTGAGAGCCATGACTTGTTCATCTTGGTTCTTTTTTCAAAAGCGAGGGGACTCCAACCACAATCTCCCTCGTTTCCACTAATTGGGCCACACACACCCCACTTGACTGGCATCACTTGATCCCCCTTTTTAAAATGAAACAGATGCTTTGCATGAAGCACTCTCAAAAATACGCGTGCCTTTCGCCTTCCCTGGCTGAGCCAGGGGAAGAAAAGTCCTCTGAGAGCCATGACTTGTTCATCTTGGTTCTTTTTTGAAAAGCGAGGGGACTCCAACCACAGTCTCCCTCGTTTCCACTAATTGGGCCACACACACCCCACTTGACTGGCATCCCTTGATCCCCCTTTTCAAAATGAAACAGATGCTTTGCATGAAGCACTCTCAAAAATACGCGTGCCTTTCGCCTCCCCTAGATGACCCAGGGGAAGAAAAGTCCTCTGAGAGCCATGACTTGTTCATCTTGGTTCTTTTTTCAAAAGCGAGGGGACTCCAACCACAGTCTCCCTCGTTTCCACTAATTGGGCCACACACACCCCACTTGACTGGCATCACTTGATCCCCTTTTTCAAAATGAAACAGATGCTTTGCATGAAGCACTCTCAAAAATACGTGTGCCTTTCGCCTCCCCTGGATGACCCAGGGGAAGAAAAGTCCTCTGAGAGCCATGACTTGTTCACCTTGGTTCTTTTATGAAAAGCGAGGGGACTCCAACCACAGTCTCCCTCGTTTCCACTAATTGGGCCACACACACCCCACTTGACTGGCATCACTTGATCCCCCTTTTCAAAATGAACCAGATGCTTTGCATGAAGCACTCTCAAAAATACGTGTGCCTTTCGCCTCCCCTGGATGACCCAGGGGAAGAAAATTCCTCTGAGAGCCATGACTTGTTCATCTTGGTTCTTTTTTGAAAAGCGAGGGGACTCCAACCACAGTCTCCCTCGTTTCCACTGATTGGGCCACACACACCCCACTTGACTGGAATCACTTGATCCCCCTTTTCAAAATGAAACAGATGCTTTGCATGAAGCACTCTCAAAAATACGTGTGCCTTTCGCCTCCCCTGGATGACCCAGTGGAAGAAAAGTCCTCTGAGAGCCATGACTTGTTCATCTTGGTTCTTTTCTGAAAAGCGAGGGGACTCCAACCACAGTCTCCCTCGTTTCCACTAATTGGGCCACACACACCCCACTTGACTGGCATCACTTGATCCCCCTTTTCAAAATGAAACAGATGCTTTGCATGAAGCACTCTCAAAAATACGCGTGCCTTTCGCCTCCCCTGGATGACCCAGGGGAAGAAAAGTCCTCTGAGAGCCATGACTTGTTCATCTTGGTTCTTTTTTCAAAAGCGAGGGGACTCCAACCACAGTCTCCCTCGTTTCCACTAATTGGGCCACACACACCCCCCTTGACTGGCATCACTTGATCCCCCTTTTCAAAATGAAACAGATTCTTTGCATGAAGCACTCTCAAAAATACGCGTGCATTTCGCCTCCCCTGTATGACCCAGGGGAAGAAAAGTCCTCTGAGAGCCATGACTTGTTCATCTTGGTTCTTTTTTGAAAAGCGAGGGGACTCCAACCACAGTCTCCCTCGTTTCCACTATTTGGGCCACACACACCTCACTTGACTGGCATCACTTGATCCCCCTTTTCAAAATGAAATAGATGCTTTGCATGAAGCACTCTCAAAAATACGCGTGCCTTTCGCCTCCCCTAGATGACCCAGGGGAAGAAAAGTCCTCTGAGAGCCATGACTTGTTCATCTTGGTTCTTTTTTCAAAAGCGAGAAGACTCCAACCACAGTATCCCTCGTTTCCACTAATTGGGCCACACACACCCCACTTGACTGGCATCACTTGATCCCCTTTTTCAAAATGAAACAGATGCTTTGCATGAAGCACTCTCAAAAATACGTGTGCCTTTCGCCTCCCCTGGATGACCCAGGGGAAGAAAAGTCCTCTGAGAGCCATGACTTGTTCATCTTGGTTCTTTTATGAAAAGCGAGGGGACTCCAACCACAGTCTCCCTCGTTTCCACTAATTGGGCCACACACACCTGTTACGGGGGGACCGGCAGATTAGGACCAGGGGGTATATATCCTAATCGCCAGTCGGGGCCCACCGTGCTCCAGATGACAAAGGAGCTGCTGGCACCTGAGGGTTAGGCGGAGACTATAGAGCTGGATGGCTCTGAGATAACCCAGGAACTCTGGGAACCGGTCACGTGTGTTGGGACACGTCAGACCGGACGACAACCCGATTAGCGTTTTGGTGCACCTAGCGCTACACCAACCACGTGTGCAGGAAACACGTCAGGCCGGGTGGTAACCAGGTAGCGTTGACCGGAAGACCGCCACGAAAGCGCCCTGTCGGCCACGTGTGTAGGACACGTCAGGCCGAGCGGTCCTCCGATTAGCGTTTCTGGCCACCTCTCGACTGGCCACGTGTGTGTAGGACACGTCAGGCCAGATGGGTACACCAGTAGCGTTGACCGGGAAGCCGAGGAGGATAAGGAACACCCTGTTAACTCCACAGGGGTCCTGTTGTACACTGTCCGTGCGCATAGGGGGCACAACCGGACAGGTGGCACAGCAGGTGCGTTGTCCGTGTGCGTTGGGGGCACAATCGGACAGGTGGCGCAGCAGGTGCGTTGTCCGTGTGCGTAGGGGGCACAATCGGACAGGTGGCGCAGCAGGTGCGTTGTCCGTGTGCGTAGGGGGCACAATCAGACAGGAAGCAAAGCAGCCGCAGCCCAGTTAACGCCACTGGGCTGCTATAGCAAGACTGGAACGGCAGGAGGGAAGCACGGCGCCTGACCCTGATGTGCCGAGCCACGAATCTTGGCGTGACAGGCACCGTTCGCCTAACCCTACCTACCGCTTCCCAACATAGGCTTATGCTGCAATGAGGCTCTAACATGGAGGTGTGCTCTGACTGAGCAAAAGTGAAGACTGCGCACCTCCATGTTGTCTCCAGCCCCTTTTATAACCTGGGTCCGCCCCAAACCCAGGGTGGAACCGCCAAGGTCCAATAGCAGAGTACCATGTCATCAGTGACGTCACATGCGACCTATCCGGAACCGCCACGTCATTGATGACCTCATGGCAGCCACGCCCCAAACACTTCACCAGTCATCGTCTGACGACCAATACTGAGGTGCCAGATCATAGGGGCGGGCCTCTGCGAGCCAGTCCGGAGTTGCCACGTCATCAGGACACCTGACACCCTCTGCCCTATCAGGGCCTGCCACCTCACGGACATGCTCAGTGAGGTCCTTACCGGACCTAGCCTCTGATGCACTAAGTGTCTGAGCATGCCCAGTAGCCTGAGCAACAGGCTCAGAAAGCAGACTATCAGTTTGAGCATGCTCAGTAGGCACATCCCAGAACTTAGACACAGCACGAAGTCCAAGTACCTGTGCAAAGAGGCTGTTAGGGTTAATTGTGGGAGCATGCTCAGTAGCCTGAACTGAGGACTTAGTCTCAGACATAACACAATCAGGCTGAGCATGCTCACTAGGCAAAACACCGGGCTTAAACTCTGGCTGGGGTAAATCGGCGCACGCATGCGCACTAGCCGCCTCTCCACACTTAGACGTGGTGGAAGGAACAGCCAACTGGATGACCCGAGGCACGGCCAAGAACAGCAGCCGGCGCCTGGGCGCAACAGGAACCGCAGCAGGCTGCTTGCGGCTATGGCGGCGCCGGTTCGTAACAACACCCCACTTGATCCCCCTTTTCAAAATGAACCAGATGCTTTGCATGAAGCACTCTCAAAAATACGTGTGCCTTTCGCCTCCCCTGGATGACCCAGGGGAAGAAAATTCCTCTGAGAGCCATGACTTGTTCATCTTGGTTCTTTTTTGAAAAGCGAGGGGACTCCAACCACAGTCTCCCTCGTTTCCACTAATTGGGCCACACACACCCCACTTGACTGGAATCACTTGATCCCCCTTTTCAAAATGAAACAGATGCTTTGCATGAAGCACTCTCAAAAATACGAGTGCCTTTCGCCTCCCCTGGATGACCCAGTGGAAGAAAAGTCCTCTGAGAGCCATGACTTGTTCATCTTGGTTCTTTTCTGAAAAGCGAGGGGACTCCAACCACAGTCTCCCTCGTTTCCACTAATTGGGCCACACACACCCCACTTGACTGGCATCCCTTGATCCCCCTTTTCAAAATGAAACAGATGCTTTGCATGAAGCACTCTCAAAAATACGCGTGCCTTTCGCCTCCCCTGGATGACCCAGGGGAAGAAAAGTCCTCTGAGAGCCATGACTTGTTCATCTTGGTTCTTTTTTCAAAAGCAAGGGGACTCCAACCACAGTCTCCCTCGTTTCCACTAATTGAGCCACACACACCCCACTTGACTGGCATCACTTTATCCCCCTTTTCAAAATGAAACAGATGCTTTGCATGAAGCACTCTCAAAAATACGCGTGCCTTTCGCCTCCCCTGGATGACACAGGGGAAGAAAAGTCCTCTGAGAGCCATGACTTGTTCATCTTGGTTCTTTTTTCAAAAGCGAGGGGACTCCAACCACAGTCTCCCTCGTTTCCACTAATTGGGCCACACACACCCCCCTTGACTGGCATCACTTGATCCCCCTTTTCAAAATGAAACAGATTCTTTGCATGAAGCACTCTCAAAAATACGCGTGCCTTTCGCCTCCCCTGTATGACCCAGGGGAAGAAAAGTCCTCTGAGAGCCATGACTTGTTCATTTTGGTTCTTTTTTGAAAAGCGAGGGGACTCCAACCACAGTCTCCCTCGTTTCCACTATTTGGGCCACACACACCTCACTTGACTGGCATCACTTGATCCCCCTTTTCAAAATGAAATAGATGCTTTGCATGAAGCACTCTCAAAAATACGTGTGCCTTTCGCCTCCCCTGGATGAACCAGGGGAAGAAAAGTCCTCTGAGAGCCATGACTTGTTCATCTTGGTTCTTTTTTGAAAAGCGAGGGGACTCCAACCACAGTCTCCCTCGTTTCCACTAATTGGGCCACACACACCCCACTTGACTGGCATCACTTGATCCCCCTTTTCAAAATGAAACAGATGCTTTGCATGAAGCACTCTCAAAAATACATGTGCCTTTCGCCTCCCCTGGATGACCCAGGGGAAGAAAAGTCCTCTGAGAGCCATGTCCACATTGTCAGTGGACAGACACGTGTGCTTATCTGCCAGCAGACCCCCAGCAGCACTGAAGACAGGTTCCGAGAGAACGCTGGCTGCAGGACACGACAAGATCCCCAAGGCTAACGTGGCAAGCTAAGGCAATTTATCCAGATTGGAAGCCTTAAATGAGCAGGGCTCAAGTTGCACAATAATGGCATCGACGTTTCCTTGCATATACTAATATATCTGTGTGTGCTCCTCTTTTTCCTTGTCCAGCTCTTTTGTTTTCGCATGAGTATATGTCCTTGTCACTTTCCCATGTGTTTGTGTTGTGAGTTGTTTGTCACCTTTTGGACACCTTTGAGGGTGTTTTCTAGGTGTTTTTATGTGTTTGTGAATGCCTGCCATTGTTTCCTATGCGGTTCCAGTTCGGTCCGTCGAACGTTCGACGAACCGAACTCGAACGGGACCTCCGTTCGGCGAACCGAACTCGAGCCGAACCACGACCGGTTCGCTCATCTCTACTCCTCAGTGTACAGAACAAACCGCTGAGTGTATTATAGCAGAACGTGTGCTCAGGTCTAGTTCTCATGTTATACTATAAGATTTATTATTCACCAGAACTTGTAACTTAGGGAAAAAGCATAGTGGCGCCATCACTCATTTGAATAAAGTAAGACAAACCAGTAGTTTCGTCACACCAACCATTTTGTAGAATGAAAGCCTCTACAGATAAAAGACCCCTTTAACGTTTAAGTAGATCACTGCTATGTACTGTATAAGGCATTTTCAAATACAATTAATTAACACTGCATACTAATTGGGTATAACTCAAAATCAATAAGGTAATAGAGCTCACAGCTAAGAGACTCTTCATCTTATATATTATTTTCCTGGACTCACAGTTTAGTGAATCACATGTCAAATGATTAAATGACATAAGTGTCAATATGCTAACACCAGTAAATCAAGATTTCTCTAATCAGTATAGATTGTCTCCAAAACCTCAGCAAGAATGTGCTGTTTATAGGAATTATCAATCTTATTATTGAGTTTATTGACAAATGTTTGAATGATAGTTTCCTAGTTTGAAGATTTAAATGTGATAACAAGCAAAACTATTTAATCTAGTGTATTTTTAAAGACATCTCGGTTTTGTCAAAGTTCATAAAATTGGTTTCTTTAGTATTGCTTTCACCAAAAAAAGTTAGTGTTTTTTAATTTGTATAAAAAAAAATCAAGTGATTCTTCAAACTATGGGCTTTTGGCCATTATAGTTTTCTATCAAATGTGTATTGTAAAGGGCGCTTTACATGCTGCAACATCGCTAGCGATCGCACCCGCCCCCGTCGTTTGTGCGTCACGGGCAAATCGCTGCCGGTGGCAAACAAAATGCTAGTACGCGTCACACATACTTAACTTTCTAACGACGTCGCTGTGGCTGGCGAACAAACTCTTTTCTAAGGGGGCGGTTCATGCAGCGTCACAGCGATGTCACACAGAAGACCACCAAAAGAAGCGGAGTGCGGAGAGCAGCCGCATGAAGGACACTCCCACCTCATTGCTGAAGGACGCAGGAACGCAGTTGTTCGTCGTTCCTGGGGTGTCACCACATAGTGATGTGTGCTGCCTCAGAAACGACGAACAACCTCATCCCAAAACATCAACGATATTTGGAAAATGAACGACATGTCAATGATCAACGATGTGGTGAGTATTTTTGATCGTTAGTGGATCGTTAGAGATGTCGTTGCGTGTAAAGCGGCCTTAAGGCTCGGCAATTAATTTTAGATTGCACTTTTTTTTTACCAACCTATTGTAGATTATATATTTGAATGGAAATTAATGCTAGTCAAATATTCCAAAAATTCACCGAAATGTAAATATTTTATTTTTGCTTCCTCACAGGTCTAGCAAATTGGCAGCCATAGGTTGACAATTTTTCTGATCATAAAAGAGAGGGAGAAGGTAAAAAATAGACAAAACCTCTTATATCCACCTTACTGTTGACCTCTCTGGCTTCTCTGCTCCTCATTAACACCCATCCAATCCTTGAGGCATCATCTCATCACTGCCATAAGTGTTGAAATTCCCAGGTATCTCACAATATGCCAGGACTTCAGACTAAGATGAGGCGCATGTTGTTACATCATGACATTGTGTCAATTTATGTGCAGACCCCAAATTATTTTTTGGATGTTGCTTTTATTATGCATTGAGGTGTGGGAAGGACTTTAACTCTTTAATGACCCATGATTTGCAATTTAAGTCATGGATCATCTCCCTACTTTTGGTATATAATTTTTCCTGGGAAAGAAGTCATAAGATTTAAAAAGCGTTGACAAATAAAATCATTTCTGCCACATGGATCTCCCTTTTTACGTCAGCACAGATTTTAACCCTTTTCTCTCCAGCTTTGAGCTACATTTCCACGTGGGTTCTGCTGCCACCGTATTTACGCCTTTATAGTGGTTGTGATTCTCACAACCGTTCCAGGTGAGGCTACCCTTACAGCAATTTTGTTGACAGTTGTTTTTAGGATAAGACCCAATTTGAGCTTACTGTCTCTTCCAGCAATTTCAACAATTAGAATATTATGCTAGTATCCACCTTTTTTGTACTCCCATAAAGCACACCCTGTGTACTTCTTGGCATTAAAGTACTGCAGTTTATACTTCAAATAATCAATCAACTACAGGTTCACTTCCCTTAGATAGACAAAAAAAGAAAACTAAAGTTAATTAAAACAATTGAAATAAAAATTAAAAAAAAATAAGAAATAGAAAAATTTGAGTCACTCCCTCTTTTCCATATCCCAAAGACAAGAAAATAAGAAAAATAGACATATTTGGTATTGTCAGGTTCATGAAACTCCAATCTATGAAAATATAAAATAAGAAAAAATATAATAAGCTCTGTAAAGAAAAAATTGAAAGGCTTGAATTGATCACCCCAACAAAAAAGAGGAATAAATATATGATAATGTTGTATGAACCCCAAATTTTGGTAATAAAAAATACAGCTCACAAATGAAAAAAATGTAAACAAAGAGCTCCATAGCAAAGCAATCCATCTGATTGGAAACTTCCACACAGAAAATGTTCCTCACCAGTCACCAGGCGCCACCGTATTCCCATCATGGGCAGTGCTGGTGATATGAGAGGAGTCTGTACCAGTGCCTTTGGTAGGCGCAAGCTCTGCCTATCCACTAAGCTGGGTTTAAGCAGTACTTGCAGCACTACTGGCTGACTGTGGTGGCATGTGCCTTCTAGCTGAAGTTACCACCTTTCAGCCACGGTCAATAGGAAGGCACCACACTCTTCTTATTCCTCTTCATGTCTGCTGGTTGCCGCCAGATATAGTCTTGCAGCATACTGCTGTGCCTCTGGTTCACAGCCTGCTCTTGAACTTTTAATCCCTGTGTTTTTGACCTCTGCCTGTTCTCTGACGACTCTCCTGCCTGCTGTCTTTTGTACCTCGCTGCCATATCCGGTTTTACCTTAAACTGATTTCCTGACTACTCTCTTTTCTGCCGATTTTGTCCCCTTTTTGAACCTCCTGGTTTTCACCCTGCATGATGACCATTCTTCCATGGATTGCAACCTCCATAGGCAGTGATCTCCTGGACCCTGTAATAATTTCAGATTCCTGAATAGTGGGTTAAAGGGTTTTGGGGTTCTCGGGATCCTGCTGAATGGGCGGCTTACCTCTGGTGTGTTCATGACAGATCCATGTAGATTTACTCCTAAGGGTTTGTGCACATTTTATGTTTTTCAGATGGGCCCACTCTGAAAAATCACCTGAATAAGTGCTAAATGAAACACTCAAAATAAAACACTGAACACAAGCATTTCTATGTATAAACCACTTGCTGTCCATATATTGAGTCTTATAACCATTTCAAGTCTTTTAACCATTTCAAATTTTCAAGTCACAAAGTGATTAAAAGAAATGAGCTGACCATTTTACAGGCATTTATTAATGTAAAGATGCAGTATACTATGTAAAATAAATCAATAGGATGGGA
Source organism: Anomaloglossus baeobatrachus (assembly GCF_048569485.1). Taxonomy (NCBI): domain Eukaryota; kingdom Metazoa; phylum Chordata; class Amphibia; order Anura; family Aromobatidae; genus Anomaloglossus; species Anomaloglossus baeobatrachus. The sequence goes on along the minus strand of NC_134361.1, from coordinate 70,265,425 downwards.
AAAAAATGCCAGCAGCTAAGATATGAAAAAGTGCTCAGTAAATGACAAAAAAAAGTGCAAAAAAAAAGATATATCATGGAAAAAAAAGTTCCATCATTTTCTGATGCTCCTACCTCATGAAAAACTCATAGGGTTCACCCGTCTAAAAGAAATGTCAATGGCTTATGCACTTATACTTCCAATAAGTCCTGGCAAAAGTCAGACTATACAGACTATGGTAATGGTAACACTTAGGGGTACTTTGCACGCTGCGACATCGCTAGCTGATGCTAGCGATGCCAAGCGCGATAGTACCCCCCCAATATCTATAATAGCTGCCGTAGTGAACATTATTGCTACGGCAGCTTCACACACACACACACTCACTTGCTCTGAGACGTTGCTGTGGCCGGCGACCCTCCTCCTTCCTATGGGGGTGGGTCGTGCGGCGTCACAGCGACGTCACACGGCAGGCGGTCAATAGAAGTGGAGGAGCGGAGATGAGCGAGACGTAAACATCCTGCCCACCTCCTTCCTTCCGCATAGCCGGTGGAGGCAGGTAAGGAGATGTTCCTCGCTCCTGCAGCTTCACACACAGTGATGTGTGCTGCCGCAGGAACGAGGAACAACATTGTATCTCCTAGTGGTGCGACATTATGAAAATGACCGACGCTATACAGATCACCGACTTACGACGCTTTTGCGATCGTTTATCGGCGCATCTAGGCTTTACACGTTGCGGCGTCGTTACCGGCGCCGGATGTGCGTCACTTTTGATTTGACCCTGACGATATCGCAGTAGCGATGTTGCAACGTGCAAAGTACCCCTTAGTTAAAGCGGCTTTTTGGGACTTTGCTTATTTTTCACTATCTGGCTAAGAATTTACATGCAGGTACTTGTTATCTACTGCCTTTTCTGTCGTCTCAGAGCAGCCACACACCAGTCCTACCAGTGATTCATCAATTTCTTGTTGTGACATCAATAGAAGAGAGTCTTCTTTTAAGCTCTGCTCTGCTGACAGGGCATGTCTGCTGATTGACATCCGACTCCTCACTGCCTAAATACTGAGAGCAGTTTGTCAACTATCATGACATCGGCAGTGACACGCCAGTGACAGAGCATACCAAAAGAGAAAGAGCTGCCCTGTTGATGGGACATCAAGTGAAACAGTATAATGTCACTGTGAGCAGTTTGTGAGCTAGCAGAAATCAGTGTCAGGCAGAACAGGCAGGTGTTTAGCAACTACCTTCCTGTAAGATCTTAGCGCCGTAGCAAAAAATAAGCAAAGCCCAGTATAACTCCCTAAAAATTGTACTTTTGTTAGAAGAACAAAAGAGGAATGGCACAATACAGTGTTAAATAAACTCCGAAATTGTTATTTCAACTCTTTTCTACATAATGTTTTAATGGTTGACTCACTACTAAAAATTTAAGAGAGGCATGGATGCCTTTCTTAAAAAATATAATATTACTGGTTAAGTACACTAGATTTTGTGATTATCTGTTGATCCAGGGACTAGTGTGAATGCCATATGTGGAGTTGGGAAGGAATTTTTTAGCCCTAATTTGGCAAAATCGAATGGGGTTTTTTTGCCTTCCTCTGGATAAGCATGTTAGGTTAGGTCATGGGTTGAACTCGATGGACTTAAGTTTACCTTCAACCTTAAACACTAGAAAACTTTGAAACTGACATGTCAGACGACCCAAGGGAAACTAAACAAAAATCAAGAAAAAATGCAAATGTATAAGCGTTTACTAGTGTTGAGCGAGTAGTTGACTATTTGTACTCGCTATGCTGTTAGCGAGTGCTGTCTGGTACTCGCATTTTTGTTATGAGTAGTGGGTTCAATGTAAATCAATGGGAAATACTCATTAAGAAATGAGTAACCTGAAAGCCGTACTTTTCGTGCGAGTAGCAAATAGTACGGCTTTCGGGTTACTTGCTATTTAGCGAGTATTTCCCATTGAATTACATTGCGCCCGCTACTGATACCGAATATGTGAGTAGCGGACAGTACTCTCCAACAGCATCGCGAGTACGAATAGTTAACTAATCGCTCAACACTAGTGTTTACTACAAGGGCTCATCAGGAAGATTTCTATCTGTTACTAAACGTGCATTTAATGTACAAGGTTGATTTATGTAGGACATTACATCAGTCTTTGCTGACTAGGATGTGCACTGCTAGTGATGATCTGTCTCAATGTTCACAACAGTGCATTATGTTAAAAGACTAATGATGTTACTATGATGATGACAGTGGATTTGCTGAGAATTGCTATGTATGAAGGAATCCATTTATACCAAGTCAGTTCTCGTTGTTATAGTAGTATAACATGATAGACATAGAAGTCTAATATACTCATCCCACAGAATGCGCACATACCGACATACATATTGCAGGAATATTTTGTATTTTAGCATTTGTTCAGCTATGTGTACTGCACCTGCAAATAGACAAATATATTTTGACATTCATGCTGTTGAAAAGCCTACTTCATCATGATTGTCATTACAGAAATATGTTCAATTGCACAGATTTGAATAACCAGATGGAAATGTAATTGTATCTTACTGTAATGTTCAGACGTCTAGCATATGTTTCACTGACGGCTGAAAAGGAAGACATATATCCTTTTTTTGGATGACTGTTTACTTTGGCTGCTTGATTAATAGGAGGAGGAAAATGCAGTCGATTTTACTATATGACAATTATCTTTTCACATGCTAGAATAATATTCAATGTGGCTGAGAGTAAAGTCCTAAAAATCAATTAAGCCCATCTAATAATTTTTGTGACCCATTATTACTATATTATTAGAAGAGAGAACACAATGGATTTTGAAAAAATAAAATCACTGTTTCCAATAAACTGAAACCAATGCAATGACTAACAAAACTGAAATGTAGTTATCCAAATTATATTTTTAACCTGAAAGATATTGCAAAATTGTGTCCACCAGATGTCTTCTTCTAGTGTATCCTACTGTCAACTGTCATCTGTCAAAGTAATCCATCTCTAGCAATAGAGACACTAAAGGCCAATTTACACACGATATCGCTAACGAGATATCGTCGGGGTCATGGTGTTGATGACGCACATTCGGCCTCGTTAGCGATGTCGGTGTGTGACACCTTTTTGCTATCAGTAATGATCACAAAAAGATGTCAAATCGTTCATCGTGTACACATCGTTCATTTTTAAAAAATTGGTCCTCGTTTGGAACGCAGGTTGTTTGTCATTCCTGTTTGTCATTCCTGCGGCAGCACACATCGCTATGTTTGACAACGCAGGAACGAGGAACAACATCTTACCTGCGGCCGCCGGCAATGAGGAATGAAGGAGGTGGGCTGGCTGTTCCGGCCGCTCATCTCCGCCCCTCCACTTCTATTGGGTGGCCGTTTAGTGACCTCCCCCTTAAAGGAGAGATTGTTCGGCGGCCACAGCGACGTCGGTGAACAGGTAATTGCGTGTGACGCTGCTGTAGCGATATTGTTCGCTACGGCAGCGATCACCCCGTGTTGCGCCACCGAAGTGGTCGGGTGCTATCTCTCGCAACATCGCAGCATGTAAAGCCTGCTTAAGACTGGTTGCAGGAAGTGATGCAGATCTTTGTAGCTCTTGTTCTCCTGTCTGTCAAACTGTATGAAGCAATAACAGAGAGGTATGCTTTCTCTTCTGGAGGAACAACATTTTTCTCTCTTACCAGATGTGGAAGCTGAAGGAAGAGATAAGGCAATCACCACACCGCCATGAGGAACTAATCCATTCCAAGTAATAAAATACTGATTTTTATTCATCAACGCGTTTCTGCAAATACTTTTGCCTTCTTCAGGATAAAAATATCAACCAAAGGCAGAAAGGAAGGGTTGTGAAGTGCTCACTACCGAATCGATATTGGCAAACCTGGAGCTGAAGTTGCTAAAGTAAAACTTTCCTGCAATCAGTGTCAGACTGTAATTCTAAGGGTTCACTGGTAACATTGATTCTGGGGGGCAATTTTCAGCTTTCTCCTCCCCCTGATAAAGCAACAAAATTAATATTTGTAAAACATACTCTGGGGTTTTACAATTTCCCTACATGTGCCATATCATGTGGCTTTCTGGTTAATCAGCATGGGTATGTATCTTGTTTACACGTGAGCTGAAGCCATTAGTTGAGCAATCACTCACATTTATTCATCTATGGAAGACAGCTTATACTCTCAGGCTAACACCTAATGCTTTAACACTACGAATTGCTACTCTTTGTGCCTCATATTTTCATGCTTGCCAGGTGTAGCAAGTGTGGCGGAATGCGTTCAGACTTATGTGCATCTGAAGCACAACAAAAAACACCAGAAAAAGGGGGCACTGGGGGCACACAAACAACGGGAGGCCCTCGAACTAGTGAGAGGGGTAGGTGGGCACCTCCTAACCTCACCTGAACTGTCCCATCTCTCCTCACCAGTCCCTATACAGTCTCTGCACCGGTCGCCAAACAGGAACCTGGGACCCTCGGAAGACCCAATAGTAACCTAGACTAAGGAGGGGTAGGTGGGGTTCGCTAGACTTCACTGCTGCACTGACAACACACCAGGGAAAGAAAGACAAACAGGGTAAAAGATAACAACAAAAGAATATTGCCAGAACACAGGAACCAAACTAGTAGAACCTTTCTCAGAGGCGGCCAGGATGCAAATGATTTTGTATCTCCAGTAGGCAATGCTGGGATACACTACTATTTGAAGCTGAATGGCGTGACTACTGAGTAGGTCCAGCTGATCACTCAGCAAGGAACTGCTTAGGAAAAGCTGCAGTCGCAAAACTGGTGCTTAACCACTTCAGTGCCAAGAGAAATGAAATCCATTTAAATGAAATTAATTTACAATTAATTCTACCTTTGCAAATTATTATGTCACTATTCTAGCTATTATTTTAATAAATTATATAGATTTTTATTGTTTTCCTTTAATCAAACTGGTACATAAATAGTTTAGAAGTCTGATAAAAAGGCTATATTTATAGATTAATTACCTTTAAATGAGGTATAGTTTGGACCCAATAAAGTTGGCTAAAAAGATTTTGATGATCGTGCTGTCCGAACAGGATAGCAATCACCTGAGAATGAGCAAAATATTTGTTTGTCAGGTGAAATAATGTTTAAGTTGGCTTAAAAATCATTGTTATTCGCAGCAGATTATCCTGAGGAAAACATGATGTGCTGCCAAGAACAATGATATTCAATGTAGACTGTGAGCCCTCGCGGGCAGGATCCTCTCTCCTCCTGTATCCTCACCCATCCCTTGTAGACAGTGAGCCCTCGCGGGCAGGATCCTCTCTCCTCCTGTATCCTCACCCATCCCTTGTAGACTGTGAGCCCTCGCGGGCAGGTCCTCTCTCCTCCTGTATCCTCACCCATTACTTGTAGATAATGAGCCCTCGTGGGCAGAGTCCTCTTTCCTCCTGTACCTGTCTGTGCCTTGTTTTCTTTATGATTATTGTACTCATCCGTATTATATATACCCCTTTTCACATGTAAAGTGCCATGGAATAAATGGTGCTGCAATAGTAAATAAATAAATAATAATTATAATGTGCAAGAACAATATCAATGATCATTTTGTGGGCATTTAGGTTATGAAACGACATGCAGCCGATCAGTGGGGGCTTATCGGCCGTGGTTGGGCTGTCTACGTAGAGCCTTAAAATCTGTCTAATGTTAAACTAACAAGATGTTTTGCTTCTTTGGATTCATCTGATGCCTCACATTGGTTAAAACAATCTGGTGATAATTGAGTACTATATATGTTGCAATATGCTAATATGAGAGTCCAGATGGAGATATAAAACATTGTTATATAATGTACACAGACTAGCATATGTTCCCCTCCTCTACCATAACCCTCCCTCCATTTTTTTTTCTGAGCCTTTAACATTGCTTGTACATATTTGTTTTGCATTCTACCAATTTTCGAAAGTATCATTACTTTAAATTCGCATTAATATAATTATGCAGCCCATTAAAGCACAACAGCATTTTTATTTTCAGAGCTGGAGTGGTGCTTTTAATCTTAGATTCCTGACCCTAGTAATATACGCAACCTTAGGTGTTTTCACCTTTTTTCTGTAGTTTTGGTCATTCGGTGCCATATTTTGTCTTTAACTTCTGATTGGCCAGAAGTCAGAAGTTACATCACAAGCTCCAATTCCAAGTTTATCAGAGCCAGAAAGAGGTAAGAATGAGGCTCTCATAGACTTGTATTGATTTGTGACCTCTGGCGCACTCCATGAAACACTGGAACAGCCAGCAGGTGACAAACTGCTGGAGATCGATGGGAGCACTGCAGATAGAAGATGAAGTACAAGAGAGTGGAGCAGGGGACTTAGATTTTAAGCACGACTCCAGCAGTGAAATGAAAAAAGATGCTAGAGTGGTGCTATTTATTTTTTAAAAATATTGTTTTATTACAAGCATTTGCTATTCATTAATTTATTCCTAATAATCTTAACTTTCTGATATATGCTTTCATATGTTGCCCACTCATGCTGTTTTGTATTTCCCCTCTACTTGCTAGCACACTCCTGAGCACCCAGTGCTATTTTCCTTTATGTGATGTAGCTATATGGAGTTCAGTAGTCAATTGTTACTGGGCCTCGAAGTCAAGGCCACAGCTTTCCCCATTACTACGCAAACACTGACTGGGTTGGAAAACAGGAAAAACTTTAATTCTGTTGCATACAAAAGCTCAATGTGTGGCAGTGTGCAAACCCTTATTTTCCTTGCTCATTTATTTAATGGAACCTCTTTTAAAGCGGGCTTTACATGCAACAACATCGCTAACGAGATATTGTTGTGGTCACGGAATTCGTGACGCACATCCGGCCTCGTTAGCGACGTTGTTGCATATGAAACTCAGGAAGGACCATTAATGATCAAAATTACTTACCTAAGCGTTGATCGTTGATGCGTCGTTCCCGAATATAGTTGCTGTTGCAGGATGCAGGTTGTTCGTCGTTCCTGCGGCAGCACACATCGCTATGTGTGACACCGCAGGAACGACGAACATCACCGTACCTGTGGCTGCCCGCAATGAGGAAGGAAAGATGTTCTATTGGGCGGCTGCTTAGTGACGCTGCTGTGACGCGGAACGAACCGCCCCCTTAGAAAGGAGGTGGTTCGCCGGCCACAGCGGCGTTGCTAGGCAGGTAAGCATGTGTGACGGGTCCTAGTGATGTTGTGGGCCACGGGCAATGATTTTCCCGTGGTGCACAACCAACGAGGGGCGGTTTCTTTCACCAGCGACATCGCTAGTGATGTCACTGCGTGTAAAGCAGCCTTTAGAGTAATTTTTTTCATACTGATTTGAACAAGATTCAGAATACTCAGAATTTAAGACATTGCTGTAATTTTAACGTCAATAGATGATGAGATTCCACCCAGTGTTAATGTGGACTCTTCCTGCCTCCTCTTTTACTTCAAGAAGCCAGTTTCTGAAGGTGGAAAGGAAGGGGACCTAAAATTTAAAGTACCACTCCAGTAGTCCATTAAAATTACATGCTGAGGTGGTGCTTTAAATAAGACATTTCTGCATTAATTTAGTAATGTATTAAGCAGCATTTGTAATATCCATTAGAAAGGACATGAGTGGTGAAAGTAAATGCAAAGAAAAGCATTTCATACAAATACATTGCATTAGATTCTGTGTCAAAGTCAGCATGGAGATAATGAATGTTTCTTGTTAATGGCATAATATCACAAATATAATAACTTGCGAAGATATTTCTCACAAATAATTTCTGATGTCTGTAATGTGGTATGTTGAGCTGTTTTTAATTAGTAGTATTGTTAAAATGTCCCTAACAATGTTCAAAGTGATTTCTTTCCTGTTTACTGCTGCAAAACTGTTTTAAATAATGGGTTTCACGAACAGTATAAATGTTGTATTTACAATAAAGGTGCTAATTGAGAATGGATGCTTACAGGAAAGCCTGCTCTCTAAGCAATTATCCATGTTAGGAAGATTGCAAATAAATCAACCTACTATTAACATCAGCTGCGATGTCAATAAAAAGTATCTCCATATTTAAGCCAGTAAGAAAATACTGTAAATAGTAAAACATTTTTTTCCTCTTGTTAGTCCCAGAAGGATGCTTTATTATGCAATCAAGTGGCTTAAAGGGGTTGTCCATGAAAATGAATGTTGTATCCATAGGTTAGTTTATTAACATAAGATCAGTGGAGTTGGACATCTTTTACCCCAGCAATCAATTTATAAGTGTTCTAGCAACAACTGGGTTTAAGCTGTGTACGGGGAAGAACATCAGTCCCATATATTGCTTAGTGGCTGCTTTATCTTTTATTCAGTTTATCTTCCATGAACTTGAATGCATGCACTATTTAGATGCCCTACTCATTTACCCCTCTGTCTTCCGTAAATATGTACTTTTTTGCAAGTTTGCACCATCGCTCCTTTTTCCTGGGATAATGAGGTCGGCATGCGTTCCACTGACCGGAATCATACGCCATATATTAATTGTGCTTTCTCGGTGTCCATTTACTCTGGACCCTCTAGATCACATGATTTGATCTGAAACTTTGGATTGGTGTCATGCAGTGACTACCGGGGTTCCACCAGAAACACAAGAACCCCCAGTGAGTGCCGCAACACAATGGTACACATTACAACAGTGGGCCCTTGCGCTAGAGAAAGGGGAGCACGGTCACATCCTAAACTCACCTGAGGCTGATCACTGCATTCCCTAATGTCCCTATACAGGTTTTTTAACTCTGTTACCAATCACATGCCTATCTATGTCTTTCCCTGGGCTCAGCCCTGTATAGTGGGTAGGGCAGTGGAAATGCTAGTCTTGCACTAGATTAAAGACACAGAGGGGAAAAGACAGACAGGGGTAAAATAAACAGAAATCATACAAAGCACTCCAAACAACAAGAAGTAATAATAAGGAATGGACCAGAGGGGAAAAACCAAACAGGAATAAGGAACGGAAAACAACACAACTTTCACTCAGCAAAGGTTCTCTGAATGGCTTCCTGGTCCTCAGCTCACAGGTTCCCTCTAGAAGCTAGTATAGCAGAGACTATAACCAGCAGTTTCCTGGACTAGGAGAGAGGTCTTTACAGCAGAGCTGGTTAGAAATACAACACAGCTGACTATTGCTCACATTCAGAGTTTCAGGAGACTAGAGGCTCTACTAAACCCTAACAGTGTTGGGTAAAGGAGAATCTGCACAGCCAGCAGTATTAACCTGAGCAAGTCTGTATGAAGCCCTGTGCTATAATCTCCTGACACAAGAAATAGGAGGGACCACTCTCCGTCATGGTACCCTCGTGACTATTGGCCAATACATTATATTTAACAGACCAGCCCCCTCCCAGAAACAGGATGAAACACACGTTGTGATGGAGGCACAATTATTGTGACTTGCAGCTGTGACCTTGGAAAATTTTCCTTTTTATTATGATTATTTAACATAGCATTGCTGTTTGATACATGTGCACACTACAGGTAGATGCACTGACATGCAATACATAGAATAGAAATCTAAGTTATTGTACTTGTTCCTTTTGAGTAATAACAACACTATGCCCTATATTCTGAGTATGAACGGGTGTATTTCTGGTGTCTGTCAGGTGTGGGGCATGAAAGCTTTTATGTTTCATACCCTGAGCCTATATTTTCTATTAAAAAAAGTTTAATATTTAAGGATTTATAGCATTCACTTCATTTGCCCTTGGTTATACCTATGTGTTTTGACCTAGCCATTTGGACATACCACTGTTAATTATCTATTTTATCTTCTGAAAGGAGGCATGAAGAGCACTCAAGGGCTCTATTTGATTACCAGTTTAATACCCATGACCTGGGATACAAACGTATACAAACCCACGTTTATGACATTACATTGCTACCCAAAATCCCTTGGAAATCTTCACATTTCACGATGCCCTGTACACAGTAAAGGGACACAGTGCCAGAGGCAGCAAAAACAACCACAAAACATCTTTGAACCTCTACCATTTTTCACTTTAAATACTGTGTTCTTTGCTTTGTAGGCCTTATTGCATTTTTGGTGAACAGTACAATGATGTGCTTTACCAAAAAGATCAGTCCACAAGACACTTTCCTATAAAGATTTAGGCTCACTCATGCACATTTTAGCAAACTGCAGTCTAGCTTTTATGTTTCTATGTCAGCATTGGGGTCCTCTTGGGTCTCATGCCATAGCATAGATGGATAGTTCGCACTGATACTGACTGACACTGACACTGAACCTTCAAAACAGCTTGAATTTATTTGGAACTTTACTGAGGTTGCTTATCCACCAACTGGATTATCCTTCATTGCAACTGTTCTCTACTTTTTTTCTGCCGTCCACTTCCTTGGAGATTAGCTACAGTGCCATGGGTTGTAAGTTTCTTGATTATGCTGCACACCATTGACAATGGAATATCAAGATCTCTACAGATGGACTTGTAACCTTGAGATTGTTGATATTTTTCAACAATTTTGGCTCACAAGTCCTCAGATAGTTCTCTTCTCTTTATGTTGTCCATACTTAAGGCCACGTCTCACTAAGCAACATCGCTAGCAACATCGCTGCTGAGGCAAGACGTTTGTGATGCAACAGCGATGTTGCTAGCGATGTTGCTGTGTGTGACATCCAGCAACAACCTGGCCCCTACTGTGAGGTCGCTGGTTATTGCTGAATGTCCTAGACCATTTTTTAGTTGTTGCTCTCCCGCTGTGAAGCGCACATCACTGTGTGTGACAGCGACAGAGCAACAACTGAATGTGCAGTGAGCAGGGAGCCGACTTCTGCGGACGCTGGTAACCAATGTAAATATCGGGTAACCAAGAAGCCCTTTCCTTGGTTACCCGATATTTACCTTCGTTACCAGCATCCGCCGCTCTCACGCTGTCAGTTCCGGCTCCCTGCACACATAGCCAGACTACACATCGGGTAATTAACCCGATGTGTACTCTGGCTAGGAGTGCAGGGAGCCAGTGCTAAGCGGTGTGCGCTGGTAACCAAGGTAAATATCAAGTTAGTTACCCGATATTTACCTTAGTTACCAAGTGCAGCATCGCTTCCACGCATCGCTGCTGGCTGGGGGCTGGTCACTGGTTGCTGGTGAGCTCACCAAATACCCATGTAGCGACGCTCCAGCGATCCCTGCCAGGTCAGGTTGCTGGTGGGATCGCTGGAGCATCGCTTAGTGTGACGGTACCTTTACAGGATGCAAAGATTGAGTAAATGTCTCCCCTTATTTATCTGGTTTCAGGTGTGATTTTCATATTGCTTACACCTTCTACTTGCCACTGGTGAGTTTGAATGACCCTCACATTCTTGAAACAAAGTTGTTTACCCACAGTTTTGGAAAGGTGCCATCAATTTTGTGTGGCCCCATTTTGGGGATTTTGTCTGAAATTAAATCCAAGGGGTTTTTTTTCTCTCTTTATTTTTTTTATCATGTGTTGTACCAATTCATACAAAGGAAATAAACAAGTGTATGACAAAAATGTGTAACTACAATTATTTTCAGGTAGACATACTTTATTGCTTGGAATAATTTCATGGATGCCAGCTCTTTCGGCCATGACTCTACCATTTCTTATTTCCAATTAAAGTGCCTTGAAAAAGTATTCATACTCAGTGAACGTTTGTAATTTTTTTTTTCCTATTTTAAGTAAAATATCAACGAATAGCAAGTATTTGTGAAGTGTAAATTAAATGATAAATGGTTCCCTAAAATATTTTAAAAATAAAAATGCACCATATATTTTGCTTTGTAAGACATACTTTTTTTCCACAAAAACTGAGGGTAAAATGGGAGTGCAATTACAAAATGGATAGGGCTTACCGGGGCGGTGGTGGTCGAGTGGGGTCATAGGAAACAGGCTCACAAGACGCTTTCAGGAGTGTCACAGCAGGTAGCATTGATCTGTTGGCAATCTGTGAGAGTGTTTTGGTGGTGGGTGCGTTGATTGGTGGGCGGGTGGCATTAGTCTACAGGATGGGCTGCGAGGGTGTCTTGACAGCAGGTGCAATGAGCTGACTGCCAGCTCAATTGAATCGCACGCGGTTGACAAAATGAACTTCAAGAAAATGGCTGCAGAGGTGGCGCGTGCACAGACTGATGCAATGGACTTCAAGAAAATGGCCACATAGTCCAATCTGCGCACACGCTGCCTCTGTGGCAATTTTCTTGAAGCCCATTTCTTCAGCCGTGGGTAATTCAATTGAGCCAGCAGTCAGATCAATGCACCTTTTGTGCATCCCGTCCTTTGGCACCTCCGCAGATCAATGGCGCTCATCGCAACAGCCCCAAGTACGTCCTGGGAGCCTGCCTCCTATGACCCTGCTCCACCACTGTCGCCCTGGTAACCCATACAACTATTGCATCTGCCGCTACCCCCCCAAGCCAGCAGTATCACCGACCCTCCTGAGCCGCAACACCCTATCCTCCGAGCCCACAGCATCGCCTACCCTGCCTCCTGTGACCTTTCTGAGGCACTCCACTACTGCCACTCTCCCTGGTAAGCATTAGGATTTAGACACACTAGGATTATAAGACCGACAATCATTTTAACATTAAAAATTATTTTCTACTATTTCACTCTAAATTTGGGTTGCGTCTTATAAACCGGTGCATCTTATAAAACAAGGAATATCGTAAATTTTGACTTGCATTTGTATTCAGACCTCTGAGTCAATACTTTGTATTACCATCTTTCACTGTAATTACTGCAGCACGTTTTTGGGGTATGTATCTAGCAGCTTTGCACATCTAGAGGCTGAAATTTTTCCCATTCTTCTTTGAAAAATAGCTCTGGCTCAGGAAGATTGGTTTGAGAGCATCTGTGAACAACAATTTTCAAGTTTTGTTACAGATACTCAATGGGATTTAGATCTGGAATGAAACTGGGCAATTTAAACACATGACTAAGCTTTGATCTAAACCATCCATCGTAGTTTTATCATCGTGCTTGGGGTCAGTGTTCTTATATTTAAGTTTTGGAATATAAAGTGAAAAAATGTGGAAAAGTTTACGGAGTGTGAATACTTTTTTAAGGCACTGTATTTTAGCTTTAGCTACTGTGTAATGCAAATGATTCAGACACTGGTGCGTAACATTTTCTGAATTTAGAATACAGAACATATTGATAACATCCCCTGTGTTAGCAAGACAAGACTTCAATTCACGGTTTTTATAAATGAAATATATATTGCTGCAAATAACAGCGGCTAACAGAACCATTGATTTTGACAGATCAAGAGTTCAAGTGTACAACATACCCTTCCATCCAAAACCTAAAATTGAAGGTATCACATTCGCTAAATCTCATACAAATAAATCATTTAAGGGTAGCTTTGAGGTTTAAAAACAGAGAGCTGAAAAACTTTACATAGGGCTCTTGAAAAATAGGACACACAGAAATGTTTGATGTCATAAGACAGTGAGAAATTACCATAAGTATTGTGTTTCCATTGTGAATAAATATAGTATATATTTTTATTTATTAAATATATGTTTTTTCTGTTCCTGAGATTTTTTTGTTTTTAGAGATTTAGATTTGAAGTATGTTTGGTTTTTATTTAAGCATAAATGATTCAATAGTAAAGATATGAATCTTTGGATGTGTTAAAACACTAAAGAATTTTCTCGTGGTGAACTGGAGTCTTTCTTTCAAAGGGAATATCATGATTTGTGGATCAATAATGTTTAATGCATAATAAGAATTAGAAATACATTTTTATCTAATGGAGAAAATTAAAATGTGCATTACATGCATAGCCTTAAGTTTACTATCTATTATTATTAGGGATGATCGAATACTTCGATTATCCGGCTTTGCGAATATTTTCCGAATACCTCGCCGCTATTCGATTATTCAATGCGCAATGTAAGTCTATGGGAAGGCTGAATAGTTCCGAATAGTTGTTATTCGGGTTTCCCATAGACTTACATTGCGCATGAAATATTCGCGAATAGTCGAATATCGGCGAGGTATTCGGAAATTATTTGCGAAGCCGGATAATCGAAGTATTCGATCATCCCTAATTATTATCTATTGTTAGATTCAAAGTTCTTTTTATTTATGTATTTATTATTTTTGGACAAAAAAGTTGTGTGTACTCTTATGGATGTTTTTTAACAGCTGTCATCATCCAATGTAACCAGTAACAGTAAATGACAGAAAAGATGAGAGAAGCCCAAAAAACAAGTTGTTAAAATATGTGTCTCTGTCTTTTTTATTTTTGCATTCAGTAAAGGTCTCAGCTACAGAGCTCTAAAAGATTAAAAGTTCTGACTTGTCACTGTGACAAAACTAAAATTTGAATAATGATAGAAAAACTTCAAAAAAAAATCTGTTGACACCTTTTACCGGTTAGGCCCAAATGGTGAGATGGATTTTTCATGCAGCTGGTCAGGGTGGACACATGGCCCCAGGGCACTGGCATATCAGGCTGGAGGGCATGTAAAAAAGCAAGGACCTGGACAGCAGGATATGCCAAACGTCAGACAAACAAATGAGGTAAGATACATAAGAAGCCTCAATACCATAGGGGCAGATGAAAACAAAAATGGCAGAAATGAAGCCAAAATTAAAGGATGGACAACAGAATGTAGCATCTGTCTCCTCTGTATATCTTCACACTAATCTCCCGGCTACACCCCAACATGTAGTCTCCGGTTCTCCCAAGATCTCCTTCCCTCCTACTCACTCATTTGTTTCTTATCTAACCACCTCCAAGACTTCTCCCGAGCATCCCCTGTCTTTTGGAATTTGCTGCCTCAGATTATCGGCTACACTTGCAAGCTTCAAACGAAACTTAATAACTCATCTATTTAGAAATGCCTATAGTCTTCAACGGCCTCATCACTACCAGAGCTGCCGCATCACCACCACTGGAGCTGCTGCTTCACCATTGCTTCACCTACTGTCTCCTCCTCATTATCCTATAGAATGTAAGCCCGCAAGGACAAGATCCTCTTCCCTCTATACCAGTATGTCTATTGTAACTTATATATATGTTTTGTATGTAACCCCCCTTCTCATGCACAACATCATGGAATCAATGGTACTCTTTAGATATATAATAAATAGCATTATGTGAACAGCTATGCTTACAGCAAATGATGGATTAACCCCTTCATCTCATACAATCTTCCATTTTTCATTTTAATCTTTTACTCCTTTTCTTTCAAGAGCTGTAACCTTTTCATTTTTCTGTCAATATAGCCGTCCCAGGGCTTATTTTTTGTAGGATGAGTTGTACTTTTGAATGACATCATTCATTCTGCCACATATTGTACTGTAAAAGGGGAAAGTAATTCCAAGTGTGGTGAAATTTCAAAAATAATGTAATTCCACAATTTTTTTTTGTTTGTTTACCATGTTCACTATATGATAAACCTGGCCTGGCATTATGACAGAAGATGAGGTGTGCCAAATAACCAAATGTATAGGAGAATGGGATATTTCAAATTAAACCATTAGTAGTCCTAAAAGACCAGAGTGTCTTCCTCTACAATGAATTCCCCAATCAATTACTAGTGACAATGACTAGAGGAGGGGAAATAGGAAGTTATGGGAAATGTTAGACCCCATCATTTAGTTCTGGAGGATATTTGAGCATGAAGAGTCAACAGTGCATCAACACAACTAAGAAGTAGAGATTTATCTAGTTTTATAGAAGAAAATTATGGTAACGAGCTATAGTTTTAGCCTATTATAGAGATTTTAATGTTAAGGGTTTGAGGCTAAGGGGGTAGGAAGGGAGAGGTGAGAGAGAGATTTGGGGTGCCTAAATCACCCATGCATTACCCTATGGTAGGTGATATCCTTCCTAACCATGGAGATTGGCACCCTAATAAAACAAAATGGCATCCTCATTTGTCCATAGCTGGTTCTCACTGAAAAACCTATTAAACCCTAACATTCAATTATAAAAAAAACAATCGACTATAAGGATCTCATTTTGTCTTGGGTGTATTCAGGGCCAGGTGAGGACTACTTAGAAGGTCCTTACTTGTTTTACTTTTGATACTGTACCCTGGACCCATTTTGGATGACTCCTAGTCTGCTGACCCAACTGAATAGGTGAAATTGCTCCATTATCTACATATCTTGCATATAAGTCCCCACTGTGAATATTTTCTGGCGGCACTTGGTCACTATTGTGAACAGAGTTTTTTGGTCAAAAATAACCACTGTGAATTATTGAGGTATATTTGTATACCCCTTTATGGTCTGCATGACGCTACGTACTCAGCTTTTTGTGAGAACATTGGATTTCTGGGCATGTCCCTATTTGGCATGTACTTTGACACGGAGCGGATGTCTGCTGAGTACGTATATGCCCCGGTGTGTTTGTGAGGGGGCTAGTCATTTATAGTTTCAGTTTTATGTGTACTTTATTAACACTAAGCACTCTATTTGGGTTGTGTCCCTGTGAGCTTTTTAAATGAAATGATATTATTAAAAATTATATTTTAATTTCCGGAAATTATTGGTGCTATATGTATATATATATATGTCTTTTCAGGAAGTTGAGCAGCACCGATGTGCTATGCTCCTCACTTGCTTTATCAGTCCAACAGGAGAGGTGGTGAAGTATGGCTGTTGGTTAATATCGAATACTGTGACATAATTTGATAATATTTCTAAAACCATTATTCTTTTATATTATTTTAACTCGTAACAAAATACCAGTTTACTTTCTTTCCAAAGCCAAAATGCTTTGTTTGCAATTTAGAAATATTTTTAATTCATGGAATTAATACAAAATGTACCATTTTCTTATATTAATATTCATTCAAAGTTGAAAACTTACCATTACGTTTGTATTACATCTATTTATTGTAAATATGTCACACAAAAGTAATTTATAGGCAAATTCTGAGCTTCACATATTATCTGTGGTTGGACAGTTCATAATAATCATTCTAAGAGTGTAATTTTATTATACTTAGCACAGTCAGCAAAACAAAACAAACATAGATTTTTCTATACAGAAATGTTAATAATAGATACTTGTTTTATGGTTGTTTTGCTATTAACATCATACATTATCACTTAATAATTTTCCTTCACGAGGAATCCATAATTTCATTTCCAGCACTTTATGCTTTGTTAGATTTATGAATTGTGCCTAATAACGCATACCAAATACATTGAAGTGGGGCTGCAACGTTTTATTTATTATGTTAATGGTTAATGTTTTATTGTAATAATCACAAGCACAGCAGACATATGTTTCATAAAGTTGTATTCTGTATCATTAATTACAAAGAAAACAAAGTTAACAAAAAGCAACTTTTTTTTGCACAATGCAGCATTTTATCAATATTTATTTCATTTACTTCTACAGTGTGTATAGAACTTAAAGGGAACCTGTCGCCAGATTTGGGGCCTATAAGCTGTGGCCACCACCAGTGGGCTCTTGTATACAGCATTCTAACATGACATATATAAGAGCCCAGGCCGCTGTGTAGAACATAAAAAACAATTTATAATACTCACCTTGGAGGTCGTTCCGGTGCAGACTGGTCAAATGGGTGGCGCCGTTCTCCGGTGCCGACGCCTCCTCATTCAGCCAACTTAGTCTTCCTTGTTCCTTCTTTTGAAGCCGGCGTGCATGACGCGTCCTACGAGATGCACACAGGCCGGCATTGAGGTCCTGCGCAGGACCTCAGTGCCGGCCTGTGTGCATGACATAGGACGTGTCATGCATGCTGGCTTCAGAAGAAAGAGAACAAAGATGGCTGAAAGAGGAAGCGCCGGTCCCGGAGAACGGCGCCACCCATTTGACCAGTCTGCACCGGAACGACCTCCTAGGTGAGTATTATAAAGAGTTTATGTTCTATACAGCGGCCTGGACTTTTATATACAGCATGTTAGAATGCTGTATATAAGAGCCCACTGGTGGTGGCCGCAGCTTATAGGCCCCAAATCTGGCGGCAGGTTCCCTTTAAAGGGAACCTATCACTATATTTATTCCATATAAACTGCAGCCTCCACCAGTAATCCTTTTATACAACATTCTAGAATACTATCTATAATTGCCTAAGCCAATTTTTATACAGTAGCATAAAAAAGAGCTTTCAATGATATCAACTGCGTGGTGGTCCGGCACCTCCTCTATTCTTAAGATTGCCATCCTCCTTCTTGTGGATGACGCGTCCTACAGCAACCACATAGAGTCTTCCATTGCATTCTCGCGCATGCTCACTTCTCTCTGCCCTGCTGATAGCAGATCAAAGTATTGTAATGCGCATGCGTCGGGGTTCTTTGACCTTTCCCCACACCTGCACATTACAGATTTTTGCACTGCTAGCAGCAGGTCAGAAAGAAGGGTGCCTGCTCAGGAGCGCGATGGAGGACATTGTGTGGATGATGAAGAATGCATCATTTGCACAAAGCAGTGTTTGCAAGCAAAGAAGCACTGAAGTTCCCCATGGGTGACTATAATAGAGCGCCTTTTTGATGTTATACAGATTGGTTTAGGCACTTATATATAGCATTCTGGAATGCTGTATATAAGAGCTCACTGGTGGTTGCCACAGTTTATATGAGACAAATCTGGTGACAGGTTCCCTTTAAGCTGAATATATGGTAGATTACAGGCCTAAGGCCATGTGCCCACGGGAGCTTGCTTCTGCGGATTTTGCCTCGGAAAATCTGTGGCTTTATCTGGATTTTCCAGATAGATCCACAGGTTTTAGCATGTACAGACACTCCCCATGTTATCCTATGGGACATGTAGAGTGTCTGTGTCCACGTTGCAGAATGTGCGACTGCGGAATATGTAGCGGATATCCCGCAGCTGCACATAACTGCATGTCAATTATTCCTGCGGATGGTCCCATACTTACCTGCCTTGATAGCAGACCCCCGTCACTTTCCCTCGGTGCACAGGAGGCTGGAGCGCGGTGGATCCATGAGCAGGAAGGAGGAGGTGGGCGGGGCCTGCACGAGCTCCGGTCATATGACAGCCAGAGCTAGTTCAGGCCTGCCCACCTTCTCCTGCACAGTGTAGAGATGCTGACAGACGCCGGAGAGAAGTGCTGTGTGATGGAGGTAAGTATGACCTCCCCCGATCACTGCAGCACTTGTTCTGCATTGAGGATGCAGTGCCGAAGCCATGGTACTGTATCCTCAATGCAGAATTCCCGCAGCATATCCGCAGGACATTCCACAAATAAACCACAGCATTGAAACAGACAAAGTTGTGCTGCGGTTTTCTGGGAGCTGCTGCGGAATGTCCTGCGGATATAACCGCAGGACACTTTCCCCCGTCGGCACATAGCCTTAAAGTATTTAGAAGCTTTTTTTAGGTTATATAGATCAGAAAAATAAACTATTAATGAAACCACATGGAGTCAAGAGAAAATGTGCTCTGACTAAAGAGTTTTATACACCAGTACTAGAAAAATCTGTTATGCAAGCAAGTAAAGCTAGAAAAGACTTTTTACTTATACTCTTCTGTCTTTCACTACAGAGACCTAATTTTTCTTTTAGCTCCTTTATCTGTTACTCATCTTTTTTAAGAGCCTGGTTTTTTTTTTAAATTATTTTATCTAAGTAACCATATAAGGGCTCACTTTTACATTCAAGTTGTAGTGGAGCCTGACAGATGATACATGCTGCCCGATCCATAAGCTGCATGTATCAGACACTGGCTGAATGATTTTAACTGAGTATACACAGTAGCATTTCAGTGGAAAACATGAGGACTGAGATAAAGAAAAAACTTGGGGGTTGATATCACCGCTTCTCACTACAAGGTCCCCACTGCCCTCAGTGTGTCCTAGAAGCTGCAGTGATCGGTCGCATTTTCCATCACTGAAGCTTCTGAATGTAGCAACGCTGGGATTTTCATGGGTAGTCGTATGGATTATGATGTACCTCAGGGGGTATTTTTGAGGTTATTAAATTGGTGAAAGGGCATTTTTATAAAAAATGTAAAGTAAAGGTTTTTTTCTTTGTATCTGCTTTTTTTCTTTTTACTTCCAGAGTTGGTAATGGCTCCCATAGACATCTCTCCGTTACTAACCTGGGGCTTGATGGCAGCTGTGATTTTTGACATTAACCCTCTATATTACCCTGATTGACACTGCATCAAAGCAATCGGGATGAGCGGGGTAAAGTGCCACAATCGGTGCATCTAATGGACGCGCCAATTGTGGGGCAGCTGCAGGCTGCTATTTTTAGGCTAAGGAGGGCCCAATAACCATGAACCTTCTCAGCCTGAAAATACCAGTCTCCAACTGTTTGCTTTATCAGTGCCAGTTATAAATAAATAGGCAGGAGCCCACGTCATATTTTTATTATTTATTTAAGTAATTAAAAAAAAATGCATGGGGAACCTATGTTTTTAATACCAAGACAAGATAAAGCACACAGCTGTAAACTACAGCCCTCAGCTATCTACTTTATCTATGCTGGTTATCGCAAGTAGGCGGGGACCACATGTCAAGGTGGCCTAATGCTCTTACAAGATTGTTCCTAGAAGTGACCTGTGTTTCAAAGTAGCATTCAGGCATTTTTGCTATGCTGTTCCTATTCAATTTGAGCACTTTTGCATCCATTTCAGCATTTTTACAGCGCCACTTGACATCCTTGGAGGGTCCACCGGAAAACTTTTTGAGTTTCCCATTGACTTGCATTAGATTTGTTATTCATAACAAATCCATCAATAGTACGATATATTTAAGATGAATAATTCAAACCCGAATTTTTTTGTATTCACCCATCACTAATTGCTATCTAAAATAATGCCCCAAAAACATATTATCATTGCCAAAAATGTTAAAATACAGTGACCACAGTAGAGATACTCGAAACACTTGAACAAATAGGTAAAAGGATCTCTTACAATGCACTCAAAATAATTGTATCAAACAAAGTCTAACGGTTATATTGCCATGAATACAGTTTCAGACTATAATTGCCATGAAAGACAGAGCAGCCCACTATACCTCTGAAAAGGATTTAGTTCTTCCAAAAGTAACAGTCTTGTCCAATGCTCCATAAATAAATGAATTAACCAGATGTTGCGCTGCCCAGTAAGTACCAACAGCACCCATGAAAATAATTATGCCAAGAATATATTAGTCCTTGTCATATTACTAGAGTCTCCAACATAATTAATTCAATAAGACAACCTTCTACAATAGAATTTATGTTGGGAAATTTCCCTTCAGAGCGCTCAAATTATATAACTTAACATAATTGCCCCAAGAACAGCTTACAGTCTGAATAGTGGTTACATCGTGTTCCTCAAAATAACTGAGACAAGGAGAATGCCTCACCATGCTCACCAATCACCTGGAGTTTCCTATATAAAATTATGTCAGTGCTATACTGGCACTATCATGCTGATTCTATACTGTACATACCTTTAGTTGTCAGATTGGTTGTATAGTTTTTGAAATACAGGTAAGTAAAGTAACAGAAATGTACAGCTTTTTGATTGGCAGCAGCTACTAAATAGCTAATATGCAGGTGGGGTTTTGCTATCTATTCCCGCCCCTATCTATCTGCCTTGCCTCTATAGATGCTAGACTGTATGGGCTCCTTCCAGGTATGAGTCATTTCTGTCACGTGATAGGGGGGTGATAGAAATGCAGCCCATACAGTCTAACATCTACAAGGCCAGGCAGCAGACAAGGGCGGGAATAGATAGTAAAACCCCACCCACATATTAGCTATTCGGCAGCTGCTGCCAATCAAAAACCTGTACATTTCTGTAACTTTACTTGCCTGTATTTCAAAAACTATACATCCAAACTAACAACTAAAGGTATGTATAGAATCAGCCTGATAGTGCCAGTATAGCACTGGATTTAGTTTATAGAGGAAAATCCTGGTGATTGGTTAGCTTTAATATCAATTAAAGTACTCATCTCACCCCTTTCCCAAACCTGTTGCCTTACTGCTCTTCCTTTCAGCTTCATTGGGCATCCTGCCTGTATACATCTTTGATTTGCAATGACTTAGGTTTCAGAATAGGGCTACATCAAGAGAGCAGTCTGTCAGTCATTACATGACTCCTACTAGATTCCAGATTCTCAGAAGATACTGGTTGATTTGCTTTCCCACATTAGCCACATCTTTGGTAGGCAATCTTGACAATCAGCAAAAGAAACCAGAACACATACCCTGAAAGTGAAGTGCTAGCATCATCATTGATGAAAACTGTAGGTGACATGTATTGTATATTTTTAGGCTTTAAATGTTTTCTGTAAATAACATCTTTCTTGAAGCACAATTCCAGTGGGGGAAGGAGGATTAGCGCTGGTATAGCTCTTTAAAGATAAGTACCCTGCCCCTGTCATATACTCAGCTTACAGCCGCGTCCCGTTTTACCAACACCACTGCTGTCCTTTCGGCACAGTCTTGTGCCAGTAACGACTGACTTGCCGAAAGTCAGAAGCTATGTCACAAGGTCTCAATAAGACTCTATGCGAGCCAGAATGAGGCCAGAACAAAGCTAAAATGAGGCTCTCATAGAAATGCATTGAGTTGTGACTTCCGGCGCGCTCCAGTAAACTGGACCAATCAACAGGTCACAAACGACAGGAAAGTGCCCGGAGGGGCGCTGGAAGCAGATGAAGATGCTAGAAGGTGAGTATAAGACACAAAGCAGGAGACTTACATTTAAAGCACCACTCCAGTGGCGCAATAAAACTAAATGCTGAAGTGATGCTGTGACAAATGTTACAAGTATTCTAATATAGACAGAAAGACAGAATTAGGAATGCAGGCACATAGAAGAGCAGCATGTACAAACTCTGCAATCTGATAAGTAGAAAATGAAAAAAAGATATGTGTAAACCCCCAAGGGTAGATAAACTTTAAAGTTAATTTAATTTCTTATCTTTGAGATGCTAGAAAAATATAAAAAGAGGATCATATCGTCAAAACAGTTTCTGATCACAGGACGTCTGATATTATTTCGAGAGGTCTTATTGGTATCTGAAATCAAATTATCATAGAACGAGACAATTACCGCAAAACAATATTATTCAGGC
The DNA here is from genome assembly GCF_048569485.1 of Anomaloglossus baeobatrachus. NCBI lineage: Eukaryota > Metazoa > Chordata > Amphibia > Anura > Aromobatidae > Anomaloglossus > Anomaloglossus baeobatrachus. The sequence continues at coordinate 70,242,397 of NC_134361.1, read as the reverse complement.
AAAGCAGAAATTGTTCCTGCATAATACTACACTGATAGACCATCTGTCTCTGGGTGCAATAACATGAATTTTTATGTACATTTAACAAGAAAGGTAAAATTCTTAAGGTTAAAAATACAGTAAATGTGTATATATATATATATATATATATATATATATATATGTATATATATATATATATATATATATATATATAATTGCCTTATTCTATCTGTCTGTCTGTCTGTCTGTCTTGGTCCAAAATTCTGTCGTTACCGTGACAAGCGTCTCATTGGTCGCTCGCCTCGCCTCCGCCCCCCCCGCACGGATTGGCCGCTCGCCCAGGCTCCGCCCCCACACGGATTGGCCTCTCGCCCCTGCAAGCATTGGCAACTCGGCCACGCCCCGCCCCCCTCACGAATTGCACGCTTGCTCTGGCCCTGCCCGCCGCACGCATTCCCCGAACCGACACGGAGCCCCGACTCCCAGGTGAGTGCTGTATCCCCGGGAGCCCACACCAGCGTACGCCGGCAACCCAGCCGACACATACCCTCGCATTGCTGGGATTGCCGGCGTACGCTGGTGCGGGGGGCGGGGTACGCTTGTAACCATGGTACACATCGGGTAATATTGTGTAGCATGGTTACCAGCGTATGCCGGCTCCCTGCCCATTCAGATCGTTGGTCTCCCGCTGTCACGCTGATGCGTGTTGCACAGCAGGAGACCAACAAGTGACCCAGCACTGTCTCTTTGAATACTTACCTGATGTGTACCATGCTTACTAGCATACCCCGACTCCCGGCACACGTACGCTGATAACAATGATACACATCAGGTAACTATGGAAACCACTTTGCATAGATGCCCCCTCGGCCACGCCCCTCACACTCTGCCCCCCTCGGCCACGCCCTCATACTCTGCCCCCCCTCAGCCACGCCCCCACACGCTCGGCAACGTCTGCCCCACACAGCCACGACCCCCACACACATTGGGCACCTATACACCTCCCCCCAAGACTACTCCACCTATCAGACACCTCTCCTCCAGGACTACTCCTCCTATTATACTCCCCTTCCCCAGGACTACTTCTCCTATTTTCCTCCTCTCCCCCCAGGACTACTCCTCCTATTATACTCCTCTCCCCCCAGGACTACTCTTCTTATTATCCTCCTCTCTCCCCAGGACTACTCCTCCTATTATCCTCCTCTCCCCCCAGGACTACTCTTCCTATTATACTCCTCTCCCCCCAGGTCTACTCCTCCTATTATACTCCTCTCCCCCCAGGACTACTCCTCCTATTATACTCCTCTCCCCCTAGGACTACTCCTCCTATTATACTCCTCTCCCCCCAGGACTACTCCTCCTATTATCCTCCTTTCTCCCCAGGACTACTCCTCCTATTATCCTGCTCTCCCCACAGGACTACTCCTCCTATTATCCTCCTCTCCCCCCAGGACTACTCCTCCTATTAGACTCCTCACCCCCAGGACTACTCCTCCTATTATCCTCTTCTCCCCCCAGGACTACTCCTATTATACTCTTCTCCCCCCAGGAATACTCCTCCTATTAGACTCCTCTCCCCCCAGGACAACTCCACCTATTATCCTCCTCTCCCCCCAGGACTACGCCTCCTATTATCCTCCTTTCTCCCCAGGACTACTCCTCCTATTATCCTCCTCTCCCCCCTGGACTATTCCTCCTATTATCCTGCTCTCCCCCCAGGCCTACTCCTCCTATTAGACTCCTCACCCCCAGGACTACTCCTCCTATTATCCTCTTCTCCCCCCAGGACTACTCCTCCTATTATACTCACCTCCAGGACTACTCCTCCTATTATCCTCCTCTCCCCCCAGGACTACTTCTCCTATTATCCTCCTCTCCCCACAGGACTACTCCTCCTATTATCCTCCTCTCCCCCCAGGAATAGTCCTCCTATTAGACTCCTCTCCCCCCAGGACTACTCCTCCTATTAGACTCCTCACCCCCAGGACTACTCCTCCTATTAGACTCCTCACCCCCCAGGACTACTCCTCCTATTATCCTCCTCTCCCCCAGGACTACTCCTCCTATTATACTCCTCTCCCGCCAGGACTACTCCTCCTATTATACTCCTCACCTCCAGGACTACTCCTCCTATTATACTCACCTCCAGGACTACTCCTCCTATTATCCTCCTCTCCCCCCAGGACTACTTCTCCTATTATCCTCCTCTCCCGCCAGGACTACTCCTCCTATTTTACTCCTCACCTCCAGGACTACTCCTCCTATTATACTCCTCTCCCCAGGACTACTCCTCCTATTATACTCCTCTCCCCCCAGGACTACTTCTCCTATTATCTTCCTCTCCCCCCAGGACTACTCCTCCTATTATACTCCTCTCCCCCAGGACTACTCCCCCTATTATACTCCTCTCCCCCCAGGACTACTCCTCCTATTATCCTCCTCTCCCCCCAGGACTACTCCTCCTATTATACTCCTCTCCCCCCAGGACTCCTCCTCCTATTATCCTGCTCTCCCCCCAGGACTATTCCTCCTATTATCCTCCTCTCCCCCCAGGACTACTTCTCCTATTATCCTCTTCTCCTGCCAGGACTACTCCACCTATTATACTCCTCACCTCCAGGACTACTCCTCCTATTATACTCCTCTCCCCCAGGACTACTCCTCCTATTATCTTCCTCTCTCCCCAGGACTACTCCTCCTATTATACTCCTCTCCCCCAGGACTACTCCCCCTATTATACTCCTCTCCCTCCAGGACTACGCCTCCTATTATCCTCCTCTCCCCCCAGGACTACTCCTCCTATTATACTCCTCTTCCCCAGAACTACTCCTCCTATTATACTCCTCTCCCCCAGGACTCCTCCTCCTATTATCCTGCTCTCCCCCCAGGACTATTCCTCCTATTATCCTGCTCTCCCCTCAGGACTACTCTTCCTATTAGACTCCGCAACCCCAGGACTAGTACTCCTATTATCCTCCTATCACCCCAGGACTACTCCTCCTATTATCCTCCTCTCCCCCCAGGACTACTCCTCCTATTAGACTCCTCACTAAAGATGAGCGAACCGGTCGGCTCGAAGTCGGTTCGCCGAACGGAGCTCCCGTTCGAGTTCGGTTCGTCGAACGTTCGACGAACCGAACTCGAACCAATAGGCTATAATGGGAGGCAATCACAAACACATAAAAATGCATTATAAATGTACACATACAGTTAATAAACATTGCCATAACACTTATCATATACAATTCGATATGTAGAAGGGGTCAAAAATTAACTCAAATATTATTACGGACCCCAGAATTATAAAAATATCCTTTATTATAACAAAGCTAAAAATAACTCACAGACATAAATACATTCAATGTCTCAACTGGGTTCAACCAATTAGGGGGTAGATACATAACAGTGCACAACTCATTTTTCCCTTTTACAGTCCAATAGACACAGCAAAAATTTATCCTCCTCCAATATTCAAAAGGTTGATACCTCAGAAGCACAAAAAAGAAAGAAAAAATGCAATCATAAATATTAGAGGGTTTGTGTACAAATCATATTGATACTCATCATTTTAACCCTCCAAACCCCTACTAAGCTCACTGCCAATCAATGGTAAAGGAGCTGACTAAAGAGACAAAAAGATATTTCGTCTCTATGTCCAGTTCCAACCCCTACCCCGTTGTGGACCAATGATATATGACCATAGATATCCAGATATCACCCCTGGTAACCCCTATTGTGTGTTTTTAGTGACCGCTATTCAACATCCATATCACAGCTTTAGCCGGTCAAGAAAAACAGAGGAAAAACAGGGATAACCTTCAAATTATGTGTACCCTGGAATACCCACAGGTTATTCCCAACAGAACCAACACCCAACATGTAGTGTAAACCCATCCACTGAACTGTTGATTTAGATACCGTGCACACCCTGAAGTGCCAAAAAGGTCACTCCTTACAGGACAGAGATTTATTATCGGCCCAAGACCATCATCTGAACTGTTAGTTTAGAAAAATTTCATAGCAAAACAAACAAACACATATATGCCATAGATGGTACAATAATGTACAATAATAAAAAGTGCAATAACCATAACTTGTTCCTTAATAGGATTCTTGATAGATGAATTATTTATCACATATCCGCTGGAAAATATCCTGAAGGGAAATATTTTATAAATATCCTTCTTCACTGAGATAGTTGATTTCAGAAGCGTGACATGTCGCAGGTTCCTTCTGGTAATGGTTAGACACACTGTGCTTGATAGCTTCACACTCTTAGGATACAGTTTACACCTTACACCTCGACGCGTTTCCCCCCTTGTATGATAAAACCAAAGGGTTCATCAGGAGGTTTTATTGATCCATGAGTTTAATATCAATATTCAATATGGATCTAAAAGAGGGGGAGAGAAATATATACAGTCTCTCAGTATAGATGAAGCACACTTCTTAATATATACATAAGAAAAATAGTTCATCAGGGTCTTTAAGCTATATAAGGCTACAAAATAGTCCCACATAAATAATGTCTGGGGAGAAAGATAGAACTTCCTAAAAAACAGGATAGTCCCCAAACCCTCAGATATCGTGATTACCCCACTCCACACATGTAATCACTACACCGATATAAGTCTACTCCATATAAATTACATGGAGAACACACAGATACAAATATACATACCGCTATCACCCCAAAATTGTTAGATAAACTCAGTCAGCTGATTCAAGATACACAATAAGTACACCCAATGTCACTTACCCCAAGCACCTCAGATAAAGCGTATAATGCTGGACAGGACCACTACATCGATAGTTTAGGGGTCCCAATGTCAAAAGACGGTATAAGCTGGCAAAACGCCATGATAACGTCCGTCACGGGAAATCCTGGAATAAGGATACCAGCACGCCAGCCAGCAGCCACCCGGCAGCCTTTTAAATGAGTGCGGGAGCCATTCTATTTCCGGCCCAGACCGCCCCCTACCATTCATCAGGACCGCACACGCGCGCAGCCGCGTCACTCGCATCGTCATGTGGACAGCTTTAACACCACTCCCACATATCTCATCAAGGAAACCGCGCATGCGCCATACTGCACCTTCTACGCAGCCACCGGTATTCTCCAAGCGGCTAAACGTAGGTTCCCACAGCGCAGCACCGCGCATGCGCCCAAGGTATTTCATATACATAGACCACAATCAAGAGATGTTTATGTAAGGCAAGATTCAAAATAAACCCACGGGCCATACAGGGCTCTCAAACTCATTGATCTCCAATATCCCTCACCCCCTCACATCAAAATATACCCAAAACGGAGGTTGGGGGGTTGTTTATTACCTGACTGAAAAATGAGATATACACATAGGGGCTAAATGTATATACCTAAGACCACTGGCACTCTAATATAGTTTAAGAGGCCCGTATGTATATGCATTTATATTTATTATTAAATGGGGCCAATTTACTAATCCCAGAGATGGGGACATTTCCACCCTAACAGACATTAATAATACCCCTTCCATTATAGATTATTGACCAAAAACCTTTAGCTTACTATTATTTTTGATAAAAACCAAATCCCAATAACGGGGGTTTGTGTTATAGGAAGCGACAATTCAGTCTCACCTCCTCTAGTCTTCCCAATATCACAGGGCCACGCACTAAAAACAATAAGGAGAAGAAAAATATCCTCCCCACAGGGAAACCCTCTCTAGTCATCCCCAGACGCGCCTCTACCCACTATACCTCAATCCAGAAAACACCCATATGTTAAATTTTCATTAAGACCCATTGGTTGTACAGACCCCAAACAAAATGTCCATTCCGTTTCCTTCCTAAGGATCTTATTATCCCAGTTGCCTCCTCTTTCATTTTGTGTGATTACTTCTAAGACCTGAAACTTAAGTATACCTGAGTCACCTCCATGGTTTTCCCAGATATGACGAGAAATAGGGGTATCTCGTTTGTGGCACCCAACAATCTACTCAACAAAGGTCGAGTACAATAGGTTTAGTGAATTCAGGACAAGTTGTCAACTTGAGTCGACAGCACCTCTCAAATGAGGAAATTCAATTGCTATCGAAGGGCCTATCATTTGTACCTACCACGCCTTTTAACCTGTTTACCTGGGTAAAAGATCTGAATTTGTTCTGTCGTAAATTGAAATGGAAAAAGTTTTTTAAGTCTAACAGTAAGGAACAGTGCCTTGCTCTGGGAGTAGAGGAGGAGGATATTGAGGTGTTTGGAGATTTGATGGATCTTGTCAATGATGAATTGCCAGAATTAGGAAAGGGTCCCTTTACCGATTTAAAAAGGAAGAGCACTAAAATGCCTCCTTCTGGGGATTATGGTAAGATTGAATTATTTTTACAACTAGTTGAAAAAGATCTTGGGAAACTAAAACCTCATAATAGTAATGTGCCATCTAATTTTAATCAGTTGGAATGGGAAGCATTGACTAATTTGGAGAAAAACAAGAATATTGTCCTCAAGTCCTCCGACAAGGGGGGCAACATTATTGTTTTGGATCATGAAGAATATAACTCCATGTGTATGAGAATTTTGAATGATGTTGATACTTATGGAGTTCCTAAGACTGACCCCACTGAACGGTTTCTTAAGGATATGGTTGTGTTATTGGATGATGCTCTGGATAGTGGTTTGATCTCGGCCCAGGAGCACAAATTCTTGGTCCCTACTCACCCGGTGGTACCTACCTTCTATGCACTTCCGAAATTGCATAAGGGGGTGGTACCACTGAAGGGAAGGCCCATTGTGGCCGGAATAGGCTCAATTGGTCAGAACGTCGGCGTCTATATTGATAAAATCTTGCGGCCTTTTGTCGTTTCACTGTTCACATACTTAAGAGATACATCGGACCTTCTGTTGAAATTAGAGGGGATGATGGTGGACCGAGGAACATTCTTGGCGTCGGGCGATGTGGAGGCTCTCTATAGTAGTATCATACATGAAAAGGGCCTACAGGCTGTTTGATACTATCTATCAGGGAGGGCCGTCCACTTCAATCGGCACAGTGAGTTTGTCCTTGATCTACTATCATTTATCCTGCACCACAATTATTTTTTATACGGCGGTAAGTACTTCCATCAACTCAGGGGGACTGCGATGGGCTGCTCATGTGCGCCCAGCTATGCAAATCTCCTCCTGGGTTGGTGGGAGGAAACCGTCGTATTTTCTGGGGAACAGAAATGGTGGCAGGATAAGGTAAGTGCGTGGTACAGATATATAGACGACGTTCTGATCATTTGGACTGGGACCAGGGATGAATTTGTGCAAATGGTGGATGAACTAGCTATAAATAGCTTTAATCTAAGGTTTACATACGGGATAGACCAGCAAAAAATATCGTTCCTTGATCTTCTTATCTCTTTGGATGAGAGAGGCTCCATTCATACAATCATTTTTAGGAAACCGACATCAACCAATAGTTTATTGCGGTGGGAGAGCCATCATCCATTGCCCCTTCGGAAGGGTATCCCGAAGGGACAATATCTTAGAGCAAGGCGTAACTGTTCAGAGATCAACTCATTCAGATTGGAGGCTTCCAGTCTGAGGGGAAGATTTAGAGACAGAGGGTATCCAGAGATGGCCCTTAATGGAGCTTTTCAACATGCTCTTCATAAACAGAGAAGTTCCCTGCTAGTCCCAACTATAAAGAGAACTGATCCAGATGAAATCAGGGTCATTGGGACCTATAATGTGCAGGTGGAACGAATTTTTAGTATATTGAGAAGACATTGGGGCATTTTGAAAGCGGATGAACTTATAGGAGAAAATATTTCGGAGGATCCCAAAATTACTTTCAGGAGAGGTAGGTCACTAGCTGATCGATTGGTTCATAGCCACTATAAAAGACCCCTGCTGGAAGGGACTTGGTTGAACCGTCGGGTATGTGGTACTTTTAGGTGTGGTAGATGCCACTTTTGTGGCTGGATTAATGTTTCTAAATTTTCGGTCAGTGTAGTGACAGGAATCAAGTACTTTCTGACGGACTTTGCAAACTGCCTGACAAAAGGGGTAGTATATGTGGCTACATGTACATGCCCAAAGAACTACGTTGGGAAAACGCAACGTGAATTTCGAAGGCGTATTGGAGATCATTTGGGGGATATTCGCCACAAACGAGATACCCCTATTTCTCGTCATATCTGGGAAAACCATGGAGGTTACTCAGGTATACTTAAGTTTGAGGTCTTAGAAGTAATCACACAAAATGAAAGAGGAGGAAACTGGGATAATAAGATCCTTAGGAAGGAAACGGAATGGATATTTCGTTTGGGGTCTGTACAACCAATGGGTCTTAATGAAAATTTAACATATGGGTGTTTTCTGGATTGAGGTATAGTGGGTAGAGGCGCGTCTGGGGATGACTAGAGAGGGTTTCCCTGTGGGGAGGATATTTTCTTCTCCTTATTGTTTTTAGTGCGTGGCCCTGTGATATTGGGAAGACTAGAGGAGGTGAGACTGAATTGTCGCTTCCTATAACACAAACCCCCGTTATTGGGATTTGGTTTTTATCAAAAATAATAGTAAGCTAAAGGTTTTTGGTCAATAATCTATAATGGAAGGAGTATTATTAATGTCTGTTAGGGTGGAAATGTCCCCATCTCTGGGATTAGTAAATTGGCCCCATTTAATAATACATATAAATGCATATACATACGGGCCTCTTAACCCTTTCACGACCGGCCGATTTTTCGCTTTCCGTTTTTTTTTTTCGCCATTCTTTTTCTGAGAGACGTAACTTTTTTATTTTTCAGTCAATATGGTCATGTGAGGGCTCATTTTTTGCGGAACGAGCTGTACTTTTAAATGAAACCATCAGTTTTACCATATTGTGTACTAGAAAATGGCAAAAAAATTCCAAATGCTGAAAAATTGCAAAAAAAGTGCGATAGCACTATGGTTTTTGAGATATTTTATTCACTGTGTTCACTATATGGTAAAACTGATGTGTGGGTGTGATGCCTCAGGTCAGTGCGAGTTCGTAGACACCAAACATGTATAGGTTTACTTTTATATAAGGGGTTAAAAAAAAATCGGAAGTTTGTCCGAAAAAAGTGGCGCACGTTTTACGCCATATTCCGTGACCCGTAGCGTTCTCATTTTTCGGGATCTTAGGCTCAATGACGGCTTATTTTTTGCGTCTCGAGCTGACGTTTTTAACGGTACCATTTTTGCGCAGATGCTACGTTTTGATCGCCTCTTATTGCATTTTGCGCAAAAGTTGTGGCGACAAAAAAACGTCGTTTTGGCGTTTGGAATTTTTTTGCCGCTACGCCGTTTACTGATCAGATTAATTGATTTTATATTTTGATAGATCGGGCGTTTCTGAACGCGGCGATACCAAATGTGTGTATATTTTTTATTTTTTTAACCCTTTAATTTTTAATGGGGCGAATGGGGGGTGATTTGAACTTTTAGGTTTTTTTGTTTTTTTTTAATTTTTTAAAACTTATTTTTTTACTTTTTTTTTTTTTTTTACTAGTCCCCCTAGGGGGCTATTGCGATCAGCATTCCGATCGCTCTGCAGTATCTGCTGATCACAGCTGGAAGGCTGTAAACAGCAGATACGCTCTCTTTCTCTTTTGCTGTGCCCCGGGCACAGCGAAAGTGAAACCAATTCATGTGTAGTACAGGAGTCATCACATGACCCTGTACTACCATGACAACTATCGGGAGTCACGTGATCGCGTCACGTGACTTCCGGTTTCGGCGGTAAGTAAAACTTTACCGCGATTGCGCTTATAATGGCGCTGTCATGTATTGACAGCGCCATTATAAGGGGTTAATCGGCACGAGCAGATAACGATTCTGCTCGTGCCTAGCAGGCACACATCTCAGCTGTGAAAATCAGCTGAGATGTGTGCCGATCGCGGCATGCTGCCGCCGGAGGACCGCGGGCAGTAAGATTATGTCATTTAGGACGTAATTTTACGGCCCGCGGTCGTTAAGGGGTTAAACTATATTAGAGTGCCAGTGGTCTTAGGTATATATATTTAGCCCCTATGTGTATATCTCATTTTTCAGTCAGGTAATAAACAACCCCCCAACCTCCGTTTTGGGTATATTTTGATGTGAGGGGGTGAGGGATATTGGAGATCAATGATTTTGAGAGCCCTGTATGGCCCGTGGGTTTATTTTGAATCTTGCCTTACATAAACAGCTCTTGATTGTGGTCTATGTATATGAAATACCTTGGGCGCATGCGCGGTGCTGCGCTGTGGGAACCTACGTTTAGCCGCTTGGAGAATACCGGTGGCTGCGTAGAAGGTGCAGTATGGCGCATGCGCGGTGGCCTTGATGAGGTATGTGGGACTGGTGTTAGAGCTGTCCACATGACGATGCGAGTGACGCGGCTGCGCGCGTGCACGGTCCTGATGAATGGTAGGGGGCGATCTGGGCCGGAAATAGAATGGCTCCCGCACTCATTTAAAAGGCTGCCGGGTGGCTGCTGGCTGGCGTGCTGGTATCCTTATTCCAGGATTTCCCGTGACGGACGTTATCATGGCGTTTTGCCAGCTTATACCGTCTTTTGACATTGTGACCCCTAAACTATCGATGTAGTGGTCCTGTCTAGCATTATACGCTTTATCTGAGGTGCTTGGTGTAAGTGACATTGGGTGTACTTATTGTGTATCTTGAATCAGCTGACTGAGTTTATCTTATACAATTTTGGGGTGATAGCGGTATGTATATTTGTATCTGTGTGTTCTCCATGTAATTTATATGGAGTAGACTTATATCGGTGTAGTGATTACATGTGTGGAGTGGGGTAATCATGATATCTGAGGGTTTGGGGACTATCCTGTTTTTTAGGAAGTTCTATCTTTCTCCCCAGACATTATTTATGTGGGACTATTTTGTAGCCTTATATAGCTTAAAGACCCTGATGAACTATTTTTCTTATGTATATATTAAGAAGTGTGCTTCATCTATACTGAGAGACTGTATATATTTCTCTCCCCCTCTTTTAGATCCATATTGAATATTGATATTAAACTCATGGATCAATGAAACCTCCTGATGAACCCTTTGGTTTTATCATACAAGGGGGAAAACACGTCGAGGTGTAAGGTGTAAACTGTATCCTAAGAGTGTGAAGCTATCAATCACAGTGTGTCTAACCATTACCAGAAGGAACCTGCGACATGTCACGCTTCTGAAATCAACTATCTCTGTGAAGAAGGATATTTATAAAATATTTCCCTTCAGGATATTTTCCAGCGGATATGTGATAAATAATTCATCTATCAAGAATCCTATTAAGGAACAAGTTATGGTTATTGGACTTTTTATTTTTGTACCATCTATGGCATATATGTGTTTGTTTGTTTTGCTATGAAATTTTTCTAAACTAACAGTTCAGATGATGGTCTTGGGCCGATAATAAATCTCTGTCCTGTAGGGAGTGACCTTTTTGGCACTTCAGGGTGTGCACGGTATCTAAATCAACAGTTCAGTGGATGGGTTTACACTACATGTTGGGTGTTGGTTCTGTTGGGAATAACCTGTGGGTATTCCAGGGTGCGCATAATTTGAAGGTTATCCCTGTTTTTCCTCTATTTTTCTTGACCGGCTAAAGCTGTAATATGGATGTTGAATAGCGGTCACTAAAAACACACAATAGGGGTTACCAGGGGTGATATCTGGATATCTATGGTCATATATCATTGGTCCACAACTGGGTAGGGGTTGGAACTGGACATAGAGACGAAATATCTTTTTGTCTCTTTAGTCATCTCCTTTACCATTGATTGGCAATGAGCTTAGTAGGGGTTTGGAGGGTTAAAATGATGAGTATCAATATGATTTGTACACAAACCCTCTAATATTTATGATTGCATTTGTTCTTTCTTTTTTGTGCTTCTGAGGTATCTACCTTTTGAATATTGGAGGAGGATAAATTTTAGCTGTGTCTATTGGACTGTAAAAAGGGAAAAATGAGTTGTGCAATGTTATGTATCTACCCCCTAATTGGTTGAACCCAGTTGAGACATTGAATGTATTTATGTCTGTGAGTTATTTTTAGCTTTGTTATAATAAAGGATATTATTATAATTCTGGGGTCCTTAATAATATTTGAGATTGCCATAACACTTACCGGTCCCCGCGATCCCTCCTGCACTCTGTCTCCTGCCGCTATTCCATCCGATGATCGCTGAATCCTCCCGGTGACCGGCACGGCCAGCAGAGATGCAGGACCTATCGTGATGTCAAAATAGCCATGTGACCAGTCACGTGGCTATTATCTCATTTGCTACAGACTGGTCACATGACTATGACGCGTCATGTAGGACCTGCGAGTGCATCTCTCCGGTACACGGTGCACATTTGTGTATCGCTGTGTACCGGCGACATGCTCTAGCACACGGTCGACTCCCCGTTCCGTTAGGGACCGGCTGACACAGCCGGTCATTAACGGAGATCACCGTTGCCATAGCAACGCAGTTAGCGGTGACGTCACCGCTAACCGCGGCTCCGGGAGCACCGTTGCTATGGTAATGCGTCTGTCAGCGTTACCGCTGTTACCGCTAGCAGCACTAATTACTCACGGAGTGAAGGCTCCACGGAAAGCAGCGTCTTCCCCCATGCAGCAGTGATGTAGCAGAGCTGCATTTGTTGAACGAGAAAGACAGAAGAGCAGGATCGTGGAGGGCTGACAGGGGGTAATAAAGATGGAGTCTCTAATGTGTCTGTGTATTTATTTCTATTAAAGTATTTTCTCTCTGTGTGGTGTCTTTTTTTTAACCCTTTATTGGAGATTCTTAATGGCCGGGTCAAACGTGCCTGACATTAAGAATCTCTGGCTTAATACTGGCTAGTAAAACAAAGCCAGTATTAACTCATGATTACCCAACAACCCATCCGGCTCCAGGGCTGTTGGAAGAGTTGGATACTGCGCCAGATGATGGCGCTTCTATGAGAGTGCCGTTTTCTGGGACGGCTGCGGACTGAAATTCGCAGCAGAGGCGCCCAGAAACCTCGGGTTAACCTGTGCTGCGGATTCCAATCCCCAGCTGCCTAGTTGTACCTGGCTGGACACAAAAATGGGGCGAAGCCCACGTCATTTGTTTTTTAATTATTTCATGAAATAAGTGAAATAATTAAAAAAAAAGGGCTTCCCTATATTTTTGGTTCCCAGCCGGGTACAAATAGGCAACTGGGGGTTGGATGCAGCCCGTGGCTGCCTGCTGTACCTGGCTAGCATACAAAAATATGGCGAAGCCCACGTCATTTTTTTGGTGGGCAAAAAACTTCTGCATACAGTCCTGGATGGAGTATGCTGAGCCTTGTAGTTCTGCAGCTGCTGTCTGCTCTTCTCCATACAGACAGACCGCAGCTGCAGAACTACAAAGCTCAGCATACTCCATCCAGGACTGTATGCAGAAGTTTTTGCCCCCTGAAAAAATTATGTGGGCTTCGCCATATTTTTGTATGCTAGCCAGGTACAGCAGGCAGGTACGGCTGCTCACAACCCCCAGTTGCCTATTTGTACCCGGCTGGGAACCAAAAATAAAGGGAAGCCCTTTTTTTATTATTTCATGAATTTCATGAAATAATTAGAAAACAAATGACGTAGGCTTCGCCCCATTTTTGTGTCCAGCCAGGTACAACTAGGCAGCTGGGGATTGGAATCCGCAGCACAGGTTGGCCTGAGCTTTCTGGGCCCCACTGCTGCGAATTGCAGTCTGCAGCCGCCTCAGAAAATGGCATTTTCATAGAAGCGCCATCTTCTGGCGCTGTATCCAACTCTTCCAGCACCTGCCTGCTATACCTGGCTAGCATACAAAAAAATGGCGAAGCTCACGTCCTTTTTTTGTAGTTTTTTGGCAAAAAAAATAAAAAATGCTTCCCTGGATTTTCCATTGCCAGTGAAGATAACACCAAGCAGTGGGGGTTAGCAGCCAGTAGCTGCTTGGATTACCCTTAGCTAGCAATACAAAAAATGCAGCGGGAGCCCATATATTTTTTTTTTAATTATTTATTTAAATAACTAAAAAAACAAGGTGGGCTTCCCTGTATTTTGATTGCTGGACATCACAGTGCTGTAAACATAAATCTTTAAAAAAAATGACGTAGCGCTCCGCGGTATTTTTGATTCTCAGCGCAGATAAAGCAGACATCTATGGGTTGCCACCCCCATCTGCCTGCCGTTACCTTGGTTGGCAATCAAAATACAGGGAAGCCCATTAATTTTTTCTATTTAAAAAATAGTTAAAAAAAAAATGACGTTGAGTCCCCCCATTTTTGATAGCCAGCTAGGGTAAAGCAGACGGCTGTAGCCTGAAAACCACAGCTGGCAGCTTTACCGTGGTTGGGGATCCAATGTGGTGGTCCCCTCAGGCTCTTTTTTATAATTATTTTATAAATATTAATAATTACACAATAGAAGTAGGGTCCCCCCCAAATTGGATCACCAGCCAAGGTAAAGCGGACAGCTGTGGTCTGCTATTCTCAGGGTGGGAAGGTCCATAGTTATTGGGCCTTCACAGCCTAAAAATAGCAGGCCGCAGGCACCCTATACGTGGCGCATCCACTAGATGCGCCAATCCTGGCGCTTCACCCCAGCTCATCCCGTGCCCTTGTGCAGTGGCAAACGGAGTAATAAATCGATTTGATACTAGCAGTAAAGTCACTTGAGATCAAGCCCAGCAGTTTGTGATGTCATGGCATCTATTAGATACCCAACATCATAAACTGTCAGTACTAACAAAAAAAAAAATCGACAAAAGAAATTTATTTGAAAAAACAGTCCCCAAAACATTTCCTCTTTCACCAATTTATTGTAAGAAAAAAAATAAAGGGGTCCCACGACGACTCTGGACCATCTAGAATATGGGGGGGAGACACTCAGGGAACGTATCCCCCATTTTCTAGGAGTGCGGACCCTTCATTTGAGGAGTGTGGGTGCAATGAATCTGCACTCACTCTCCCCGGGTCCACAGCAGCAGAGTCCATGTCGTAATGGTTGCTACCAAAGCTGCAATGCCCTGCTCATGAGGTAAGGGCATGCCTAATCAGGAGATCTACTGTAGAGGAAGCTCTGCTCACTGGTATATAGCTTCTCAGAGGTAATAATAGATAAAATTAGCGAGTAACCTCGGCACTCTAAATCTCCCAGACTAAGTCAGTAAGTCACAACGGATAGTAATGCAAAATCACTCTTTATTGGTCCGTATTAAGAAAAATAATTTTTTCATAAGCATATATGTTTTTGTCCAAAACAAGTTATAAATGACGTTTCGGCCTGAGCCTTCGTCAGATTGGACTTATCTGCATGTAATCATGAAAAATGACAATAATCAGTATCACATAAGAGTGAGAGAACAATAACATAAACTCGAACAATGTAGAGGTACAATTGGGTTGCAGCAAAAAAATTGCAACACAGCAAGAAATGAAACACATGATACAAATGTCATAATACAGTACAAGGACAATATAGTAATGACAAATATGGGGTCAAAGTAGGCTTAGACAGCTCTGGTACGATAGAGATGTCAATCATAAAGTAACATGTGCAGTAGGTGTAGAGCTACACTATGCATGGCAGAGCTAATGGGTAGACCGACCATAGAAAAAGAACGGAGAAAAAATGGAGAAAAA
Organism: Anomaloglossus baeobatrachus; assembly: GCF_048569485.1. Lineage (NCBI taxonomy): Eukaryota > Metazoa > Chordata > Amphibia > Anura > Aromobatidae > Anomaloglossus > Anomaloglossus baeobatrachus. The sequence continues at coordinate 70,226,788 of NC_134361.1, read as the reverse complement.
GTGGAGAAAAAGTGGAGAAAAAAATGGAGAAAAAGTGGAGAAAAAGTGGAGAAAAAGTGGAGAAAAAATGGAGAAAAAGTGGAGAAAAAGTGGAGAAAAAATGGAGAAAAAGTGGAGAAAAAGTGGAGAAAAAGTGGAGAAAAAATGGAGAAAAAGTGGAGAAAAAGTGGAGAAAAAGTGGAGAAAAAGTGGAGAAAAAATGGAGAAAAAGTGGAGAAAAGGTGGAGAAAAAGTGGAGAAGTGGAGAAGAAGTAGAGAAGAAGTGGAGAAAAAGTGGAGAAAAAGTGGAGAAAAAGTGGAGAAAAAATGGAGAAAAAGTGGAGAAAAAGTGGAGAAAAAATGGAGAAAAAATGGAGAAAAAGTGGAGAAAAAGTGGAGAAAAAGTGGAGAAAAGGTGGAAAAAAAGTGGAGAAAAAGTGGAGAAGAAGTGGAGAAGAAGTGGAGAAGAAGTGGAGAAGTGTTTGTTCATGCCAGATAGGAGATAAATAATTTTTTACCGGCTCTGTCATTTACTGTAACGTGATCATCAGTGTACGGTGTATACCTGTGATCACGTGAGCGGGGACCGGAAAAATCGTCCTGAATCATGATCTCCAGGGTCTCAGCTAGCCCTGAAACCCCGGAGATTTTCTGACGCCGGGGGGCGTTATTCACTTATTTCTGCCTGCTGTTTATAAAATTCAGATCACAATAAGGCTACATTAACACGACCGATCCATTTTTGCGGTCTGCAAAAAACAGTCCGTTTTTTTTCACGGGTGCATCCATGTGGCATCCGTTTCCGTTCCGTAGACGGTCCGTATGTCATCTGTTTGTCATCCGTGTGCCTTCCGATTTTTTTGTGTACTGCAAAAAAACTGAAGGAGGGTAAATGCCTAAATTTACCCAGGATCCATAGCTTCATCTTACATGAGGCGGTCACATGTTCACTCCAGTGCCATTTTCTACTGCTTTTCACAGCGTAGAGCGCTCTGGTGATTTTCTTGTGTTTGTAAACTTCATATCAGTCTTTTCTGTCATTATAATGGCAGAAAGACACATAATGTCCCACTGTCCTGCATTTTGTAATTTTGCACCCTTTGGTGCCTTTCATGTGGCACTAAGGGGTGCTTAGCTTTGTATTTAGCCAAAAAAATGAAAAAAAAAATGACGTAGGGTTCCCCCTAGTTTTGTAGCCAGCTAGGGTAAAGCAGACGGCTGCAGCCTGCAGACCACAGCTGGCAACCTCACCTTGGCTGGTAATCCAAAACTGAGGGCACCCCACGCTGTTATTTTAAATTAAATAAATAATTAAAAAAAAAAACCACGTAGGGGGTCCCCCCAAAATTGGATCACCAGCCAAGGTAAAGCAGACAGCTGGGGTCTGATATTCTCAGACTAGGGAGGTCCATGGTTATTGGACTCTCCCCAGCCTAAAAATAGCAGGCCGCAGCCGCCCCAGAAGTGGCGCATCCCTTAGATGCGCCAATCCTGGTGCTTCGCCCCAGCTCATCCCGCGCCCTGGTGCAGTGGCAAACAGGGTAATATATGGGGTTAATACCAGATGTGTAATGTCACCTGGCATCAAGCCCTGGGGTTGGTGAGGTCAGGCGTCTATCAGATACCCGACATCACCAACCCAGTCAGTAATAAAAAAAATAGACGACAAACACATTTTTATTTGAAAAAACACTCCCCAAAACATTCCCTCTTTAACCAATTTATTAGAAAGAAAAACAAATCCAAGTCTGGTGTAATCCAAGGGGTTGCCATGACGATCCACACTGTCCCAGTCAATGAAGAGCAGGATGTTCCCCATTGGCTGGGAGAGCAGTGCAGTGACCTGAGCTAACATCAATGGGTCAGCCCAGGTCACTGCAGGGCATAACAAGTGCTACTCTCAGCGAGGTACATTACCTGCGCTGATCTCCAGCACACTGACAGCACCTGTCACTGAGTTCAATGACAGCCGCCTTCACAGCCAAGTATCGCGAGAGGCCCGTGACGTCACCGCTAGTCAGTCTCGGGTCGGAAGCGAGAGAAGGTGATGTGACAAGCGGCGGCCATGGAGGACAGTGACAGCGCTGAGGTCGGGATGGCGGGACTTCATCACCGCAGGTAAGCCGAGCGGGGCCATGTGTGCAGAGAGTGTGTGTGTGTGTGTGTGTGTGTGTGTGTATATGTGTACATGCCGCGGGCAGGAGGGGGCGGAGCGAGCTGATCGGGGAAGTATGGGCTTCCTGCACGTAACTAGGATAAACATCGGGTTACTAACCAAAGCGCTTTGGTTGGATACCCGATGTTTATCTTGGTTACCAGCTTACGCAGGCTGCCAACGATGGCTCCTGCACACTGTAGCTGTAAAAAGCCCTGCTTTTTGCTGCTAGAACCGTTCTCGAACGTATCTAGAACTATAGAATTTTAGCAAAAAAGCTCGAGTTCTAGTTCGATCTAGAAGAGCCCCAAAATCACTCGAACCGCGAACTGGAGAACCGCGAACCGCGCTCAACTCTACTCCTCACCCCCAGGACTACTCCTCCTATTATCCTCCTCTCCCCCCAGGACTACTCCTCCTATTATACTCACCTCCAGGACTACTCCTCCTATTATCCTCCTCTCCCCCTAGGACTACTCCACCTATTATACTCCTCTCCCCCCAAAACTACTCCTCCTATTATCCTCCTCTCCCCCCTTGACTACTCCCCCAATTATACTCCTCTCCCCCAGGACTACTTCTCCTATTATACTCCTATCCCCCTGGACTACTCCTCCTAATTTACTCCTCTCCCCCCAGGACTACTCCTCCTATTATCCTGCTCTCCCCCAGGACTACTCCTCCTATTATACTCCTGTCCCCTCAGGGCTACTCTTTCTATTATCCTCCTCTCTCCCCAGGACTACTCCTCCTATTATAGTCCTCTCCCCCCAAGACTAATCTTCCTTCTAGACTCCTCACCCCCAGGACTAGTCCTCCTATTATCCTCCTCTCCCCCAGGACTACTCCCCCTATTATACTCCTCTCACCCCAGGAATACTCCTCCTATTATACTCCTCTCCCCCAGGACTACTCCTCATATTATCCTCCTCTCCCCCCAGGACTACTCCTCCTATTATCCTCCTCTCCCCCCCAGGACTACTCCCCCTATTATACTCCTCTCCCCCCAGGACTACTCCTCCAATTATCCTCCTCTCCCCCAGGACTACTCCTCCTATTATCCTCCTCTCCCCCCAGGACTACTCCTCCTATTATCCTCCTCTCCCCCCAGGACTACTCCTCCTATTATCCTCCTCTCAACCCAGGACTACTCCTCCTATTATACTCCTCTTCCCCCAGGACTCCTCCACCTATTAAACTCCTCTCCCCCAAGGACTACTCCCCCTATTATACTCCTTTCCCCCCAGGACTACTCCTCCTATTATCCTCCTCTCCCCCCAGGACTACTCCCCCAATTATACTCCTCTCCCTCCAGTACTACTCCTCCTATTATCCTGCTCTCCCCCCAGGACTATTCCTCCTAATATCCTCCTCTCCCCCAGGACTACTCCTCCTATTAGACTCCTCAACCCCAGGACTACTACTCCTATTATCCTCCTATCACCTCAGGACTACTACTTAGACTCCTCACCCCCAGGACTACTCCTCCTATTAGACTCCTTACCCCCAGGACTACTCCTCCTATTATCCTCCTCTCACCCCAGGACTACTCCTCCTATTATCCTCCTCTCCCCCCAGGACTACTCCTCATATTATACTCACCTCCAGGACTACTCCTCCTATTATCCTCCTTTCCCCCCAGGACTACTTCTCCTATTATCCTCCTCTCCCCCCAGGACTACTCCTCCTATTATCCTCCTTTCACCCCAGGACTACTCCTCCTATTCTCCTCCTCTCCCCCCCAGGAATACTCCTCCTATTAGACTCCTCTCTCCCCAGGACTACTCCTCCTATTAGACTCCTCACCCCTAGGACTACTCCTCCTATTAGACTCCTTACCCCCAGGACTACTCCTCCTATTATCCTCCTCTCACCCCAGGACTACTCCTCCTATTATCCTCCTCTCCTCCCAGAACTACTCCTCATATTATACTCACCTCCAGGACTACTCCTCCTATTATCCTCCTTTCCCCCCAGGACTACTTCTCCTATTATCCTCCTCTCCCCCCAGGAAAACTCCTCCTATTATACTCCTCACCCCCAGGACTACTCCTCCTATTATCCTCCTCTCACCCCAGGACTACTCCTCCTATTCTCCTCCTCTCCCCCCCAGAAATACTCCTCCTATTAGACTCCTCTCCCCCCAGGACTACTCCTCCTATTAGACTCCTCACCCCTAAGACTACTCCTCCTATTAGACTCCTCAACCCCAGGACTACTCCTCCTATTATCCTCCTCTCCCCCAGGACTACTCCTCCTATTATACACACCTCCAGGACTACTCCTCCTATTATCCTCCTCTCCCCCCAGGACTCCTCCTCCTATTATACTCCTCACCCCCAGGACTACTCCTCCTATTATCCTCCTTTCACCCCAGGACTACTCCTCCTATTATCCTCCTCTCCCTCCAGGATGACTCCTCCTATTATACTCACCTCCAGGACTACTCCTCCTATTATCCTCCACTCCCCCCAGGACTACTTCTCCTATTATCCTCCTCTCCCCCCAGGACTACTCCTCCTATTATACTCCTCTTCCCCAGGACTACTCCTCCCATTATCTTCCCCTCCCCCCAGGACTACTCCCCCTATTATACTCCTCTCCCCCCAGGACTACTCCCCCTATTATACTCCTCTCCCCCCCAAGAATACTGCTCCTATTATCCTCTTCTCCGCCCAGGACTACTCCCCCTATTATACTCCTCTCTCCCCCAGGACTACTTCTCCTATTACACTCCTCTCCCCCAGGACTACTCCTCCTATTATACTCCTCTCCCCCAGGACTACTCCTCCTATTATACTCCTCACCCCCAGGACTACTCCTCCTATTATCCTCTTCTCAACCCAGGACTACTCCTCCTCTTCCCCCAAGAAAAAAAGGAGCCAGCACGATCTGAAATTGGCATGCATCATATAAAAAGTGAAAATTCACAGATTTATTCCAACTGTACTATAATAAAAAATGAGATTTTTAGCAAATAATTGATCAATTTTTTGAGAATGTGTGCTCCATTATGGTTCTGCTTTTAACTTTATCTTGGAGGCCGCATGGCACATGAAATACAGAATATAGAGTAGGACCCCCCTATTGAGATTTGCCGTGACGTTGGCAGGGGTGGCTCAAAGAATTGATCAATTATTTGCTAAAAACCTCATTTATATTACAGTACAGTTGGAATAAATCTGTGAATTTGCACTTTTTATATGATGCATGCCATTTTCAGATCGTGCTGGCTCCCCTCTCTCTCTGTTTGGTTGTAGTTATGCTACAAATGTCTGGTGGCTGGTCACCACCATGCTATGCACGCTTGATCTTGGTTTGCAATATATTCCTCCTGTTGGTAGCTGTACACATTCAGTTGCCTCACCCTTTCCACAGGCATTGCTAATTAAGCACCATACTTGGATTTGGTCCGCCTTTATCAATGGTTGCTGTCTGGCACGGGGAGGGTCAGTTCTGGTATAGTCCTGGTATGTGTAGAGCTTGCTCCACATGCTGGGACCTGGGCTGGCTTCTATCCACAATTGCCTCTTTTGCAACATAGAAGTGGTTATATATACAGGTTACAGGTATGTGTGCTCCATTATGGTTCTGCTTTTAACTTTATCTAGGAGGCCGCATGGTGCATGAAATACAGAATATAGAGTAGGACCCCCCTATTGAGATTTGCCGTGACGTTGGCAGGGGTGGCTCAAAGAATTGATCAATTATTTGCTAAAAATCTCATTTATATTACAGTACAGTTGGAATAAATCTGTGAATTTGCACTTTTTATATGATGCATGCCATTTTCAGATCGTGCTGGCTCCCCTCTCTCCTCTCCCCCAAGGACTACTCCCCCTATTGTACTCCTTTCCTCCCACGACTACTCCTCCTATTATCCTCTTCTCCGCCCAGGACTACTCCCCCTATTATACTCCTCTCCCCCCAGGACTACTCCTCCTATTATACTCCTCTCCCCCTAGGACTCCTCCTGCTATTATCCTGCTCTCCCCCAGGACTACTCCTCCTATTAGACTCCTCACCCCTAGGACTACTCCTCCTATTATCCTCCTCTCCCTCCAGGATGACTCCTCCTATTATACTCACCTCCAGGACTACTGCTCCTATTATCCTACACTCCCCCCAGGACTTCTTCTCCTATTATCCTCCTCTCCCCCCAGGACTACTCCTCCTAATATACTCCTCTTCCCCGGGACTACTCCTCCCATTATCTTCCCCTCCCCCCAGGACTACTCCCCCTATTATACTCCTCTCCCCCCAGGACTACTCCCCCTATTATACTCCTCTCCCCCCCAAGACTACTGCTCCTATTATCCTTTTCTCCGCCCAGGACTACTCCCCCTATTATACTCCTCTCCCCCCAGGACTACTCCTCCTATTATACTCCTCTCCCCCTAGGACTCCTCCTGCTATTATCCTGCTCTCCCCCAGGACTACTCCTCCTATTAAATCAATAAGGAATAACGTTTGGAACACCATTCTAAGTCTGAACTGGGTGCAAAAACCTAAAAAACATCACTATGGGGAGATAAGGTATGCACACCAGTGACTATGTAAGGGGAATACATGAAATAGCAGAAACTGCTGTGTTAATACTGACTTGGAAAATCCAATAGCTATATGTAAGAGTGAAAATGTGAAAAATGGAACCTGCATTACTGCCATGAACATATGAATCAAGAGAAATTTAGCTACTGAATTGATCAATGCAATAGAGCCCCAACACTACGCCAAAGTATTTCTCTACGTTGGGGTCCCTAGCTTGTGTGTGTCCTCTCATGCAGTTAAAAAACCTACCGTGTATGGGAAGCTGAGACCCAGGCTATATATACGATGTGGATTGGCAATAGGTGTGGTGGGGAGGGTTCACAAACGAAAAACTACTAACAAATAAGTAATAACGTTTGGAACACCATTCTAAGTCTGAACTGGGTGCAAAAACCTAAAAAAAACATCACTATGGGGAGATAAGGTATGCACACCAGTGACTATGTAAGGGGAATACATGAAATAGCAGAAACTGCTGTGTGAATACTGACTTGAAAAATCCAATAGCTATATGTAAGAGGGCAGTTTTTTAACTGCATGAGAGGACACACACAAGCTAGGGTCCCCAACGTAGAGAAATACTTTGGCGTAGTGTTGGGGCTCTATTGCATTGATCAATTCAGTAGCTAAATTTCTATTGATTCATATGTTCATGGCAGTAATGCAGATTCCATGTTTCACATTTTCACTCTTACATATAGCTATTGGATTTTTCAAGTCAGTATTCACACAGCAGTTTCTGCTATTTCATGCATTCCCCTTACATAGTCACTGGTGTGCATACCTAATCGCCCCATACTCCTCCTATTAGACTCCACACCCCCAGGACTACTCCTCCTATTATACTCACCTCCAGGACTACTCCTCCTATTATCCTCCTCTCCCCCCAGGACTACTCCTATTATACTCCTCACCCCCAGGACTACTCCTCCTATTATCCTCCTCTCACCCCAGGACTACTCCTCCTATTATCCTCCTCTCCCCCCAGGACTACTCCTCCTATTATACTCCTCACCCCCAGGACTACTCCTCCTATTATCCTCCTCTCACCCCAGGACTACTCCTCCTATTATCCTCCTCTCCCCCCCAGCAATACTCCTCCTGTTAGACTCCTCTCCCCCCAGGACTACTCCTCCTATTATACTCCTCTCCCCCTAGGACTCCTCCTGCTATTATCCTGCTCTCCCCCAGGACTACTCCTCCTATTAGACTCCTCACCCCTAGGACTACTCCTCCTATTATCCTCCTCTCCCTCCAGGATGACTCCTCCTATTATACTCACCTCCAGGACTACTCCTCCTATTATCCTACACTCCCCCCAGGACTACTTCTCCTATTATCCTCCTCTCCCCCCAGGACTACTCCTCCTAATATACTCCTCTTCCCCAGGACTACTCCTCCCATTATCTTCCCCTCCCCCCAGGACTACTCCCCCTATTATACTCCTCTCCCCCCAGGACTACTCCCCCTATTATACTCCTCTCCCCCCCAAGACTACTGCTCCTATTATCCTTTTCTCAGCCCAGGACTACTCCCCCTATTATACTCCTCTCCCCCCAGGACTACTCCTCCTATTATACTCCTCTCCCCCTAGGACTCCTCCTGCTATTATCCTGCTCTCCCCCAGGACTACTCCTCCTATTAAATCAATAAGGAATAACGTTTGGAACACCATTCTAAGTCTGAACTGGTTTGCAAAAACCTAAAAAACATCACTATGGGGAGATAAGGTATGCAACACCAGTGACTATGTAAGGGGAATACATGAAATAGCAGAAACTGCTGTGTGAATACTGACTTGGAAAATCCAATAGCTATATGTAAGAGTGAAAATGTGAAAAATGGAATCTGCATTACTGCCATGAACATATGAATCAAGAGAAATTTAGCTACTGAATTGATCAATGCAATAGAGCCCCAACACTACGCCAAAGTATTTCTCTACGTTGGGGTCCCTAGCTTGTGTGTGTCCTCTCATGCAGTTAAAAAACCTACCGTGTATGGGAAGCTGAGACCCAGGCTATATATACGATGTGGATTGGCAATAGGTGTGGTGGGGAGGGTTCACAAACGAAAAACTACTAACAAATAAGTAATAACGTTTGGAACACCATTCTAAGTCTGAACTGGGTGCAAAAACCTAAAAAAACATCACTATGGGGAGATAAGGTATGCACACCAGTGACTATGTAAGGGGAATACATGAAATAGCAGAAACTGCTGTGTGAATACTGACTTGAAAAATCCAATAGCTATATGTAAGAGGGCAGTTTTTTAACTGCATGAGAGGACACACACAAGCTAGGGTCCCCAACGTAGAGAAATACTTTGGCGTAGTGTTGGGGCTCTATTGCATTGATCAATTCAGTAGCTAAATTTCTATTGATTCATATGTTCATGGCAGTAATGCAGATTCCATGTTTCACATTTTCACTCTTACATATAGCTATTGGATTTTTCAAGTCAGTATTCACACAGCAGTTTCTGCTATTTCATGCATTCCCCTTACATAGTCACTGGTGTGCATACCTAATCGCCCCATACTCCTCCTATTAGACTCCACACCCCCAGGACTACTCATCCTATTATACTCACCTCCAGGACTACTACTCCTATTATCCTCCTCTCCCCCCAGGACTACTCCTATTATACTCCTCACCCCCAGGACTACTCCTCCTATTATCCTCCTCTCACCCCAGGACTACTCCTCCTATTATCCTCCTCTCCCCCCAGGACTACTCCTCCTATTATACTCCTCACCCCCAGGACTACTCCTCCTATTATCCTCCTCTCACCCCAGGACTACTCCTCCTATTATCCTCCTCTCCCCCCCAGCAATACTCCTCCTGTTAGACTCCTCTCCCCCCAGGACTACTCCTCCTATTAGACTCCTCACCCTCAGGACTACTCCTCCTATTATCCTCCACTCCCCCCAGGACTACTCCTCCTATTATACTCCTCTCCCCCAGCACTACTCCTCCCATTATCTTCCCCTCCCCCCAGGACTACTCCCCCTATTATACTCCTCTCCCCTCAGGACTACTCCCCCTATTATACTCCTCTCCCCCCCAAGACTACTGCTACTATTATCCTCTTCTCCCCCCAGGACTACTCCCACTATTATACTCCTCTCCCCCCAGGACTACTTCTCCTATTATCCTCCTCTCCCCCCAGGACTACTCCTCCTATTATACTCCACTCCCCCAGGACTACTCCTCCCATTATCTTCCCCTCCCCCCAGGACTACTCCCCCTATTATACTCCTCTCCCCCCAGGACTACTCCCCCTATTATACTCCTCTCCCCCCCAAGACTACTGCTCCTATTATCCTCTTCTCCCCCCAGGACTACTCCCTCTATTATACTCCTCTCCCCCCAGGACTACTTCTCCTATTATACTCCTCTCCCCCAGGACTACTCCTCCTATTACACTCCTCTCCCCCTAGGACTCCTCCTCCTATTATCCTGCTCTCCCCCAGGACTACTCCTCCTATTATACTCCTGTCCCCCCAGGACTACCCTTCTTATTATCCTCCTCACCCCCAGGACTACTCCTCCAATTATCCTCCTCTCCCCCAGGACAACTCCCCCTATTATACTCCTCTCCCCCCAGGACTACTCCCCCTATTATACTCCTCACCTCCAGGAATACTCCTCCTATTATCCTCCTCTCCCCCCAGGACTACTCCCCCTATTATACTCCTCTCCCCCCAGGACTACTCCTCCTATTATACTCCTCCCCCCAGGACTACTCCCCCTATTATACTCCTTTCCCCCCAGAACTACTCCCACTATTATACTCCTCTCCCCCAGGACTACTCCCCCTATTATACTCCTTTCCCCCCAGAACTACTCCCACTATTATACTCCTCTCCCCCAGGACTCCTCCTCCTATTATCCTGCTCTCCCCCAGGACTATTCCTCCTATTATACTCCTCTCCCTCCAGGACTATTCCTCCTATTATCCTGCTCTCCCCCCAGGATTCCTCCTCCTATTGGACTCCTCAACCCGAGGACTACTACTCCTATTATCCTCCTATCACCCCAGGACTACTACGTCTATTAGACTCCTCTCCCCCCAGGACTACTCCTCCTATTAGACTCCTCACCCCCAGGACTACTCCTCCTATTAGACTCCTCTCCCCCCAGGACTACTCCTCCTATTAGACTCCTCACCCCCAGGTCTACTCCTCCTATTATCCTCCTCTCACCCCAGGACTACTCCTCCTATTATCCTCCTCTCCCCCCAGGATTACTCCTCCTATTATCCTCCTCTCCCCCCAGGACTACTTCTCCTATTATCTTCCTCTCCCCCCAGGACTACTCCTCCTATTGTACTCCTCACCTCCAGGACTACTCCTCCTATTATACTCTTCTCCCCCAGGACTACTCCTCCCATTATACTCCTCTCCCCCAGGACTCCTCCTCCTATTATCTTCCTCTCCCCCCATGACTACTCCTCCTATTAGACTCCTCTCCCCCCAGGATTACTCCTCCTATTATCCTCCTCTCCCCCCAGGACTACTTCTCCTATTATCTTCCTCTCCCCCCAGGACTACTCCTCCTATTATACTCCTCTTCCCCAGGACTACTCCTCCTATTGTACTCCTCTCCCCCAGGACTACTACTCCTATTATACTCCTCTCCCCCCAGGACTCCTCCTCCTATTATCCTGTTCTCCCCCCAGGACTCCTCCTCCTATTATCCTGTTCTCCCCCCAGGACTACTCCTATTATACTCCTGTCCCCCCAGGACTACTCTTCCTATTATCCTCCTCTCTCCCTAGGACTACTCTTCTAACTATACTCCTCTCCCCCCAGGACTACTTTTCCTACTAGACTACTCACCCCCAGGACTACTCCTCCTATTATCCTCCTCTTCCCCCAGGACTACTCCCCCTATTATACTCCTCTCACCCCAGGAATACTCCTCCTATTATACTCCTCTCCCCCAGGACTACTCCTCCTATTATCCTCCTCTCCCCCCAGGACTCCTCCTCCTAATATCCTCCTCTCCCCCCAGGACTACTCCTCCTATTATACTCCTCTCCCCCAGGACTACTCCCCCTATTATCCTCCTCTCCCCCTAGGAGTACTCCTCCTATTATCCTCCTCTCCCCCCAGGACTACTCCTCCTATTATACTCCTCTCCCTTAGGACTACTCCTCCTATTAGACTCCTCACCCCCAGGACTACCCCTCCTATTATCCTCATTTTAACCCAGGACTACTCCTCCTATTATACTCCTCTCCCCCTAGGACTTTTCCACCTATTATACTCCTCTTCCCTCAGGACTACTCCCCCTATTATACTCCTCTCCCCCCAGGACTACTCCCCCTATTATACTCCTCACCTCCAGGACTACTCCTCCTATTATCCTCCTCTCCCCCCAGGACTATTCCTACTATTATACTCCTCTCCCTCCAGGACTACTCCTCCAACACACACACACACAGTGCACAAAACATACCTCCCCCCAAAACACACACACACCCACACAAACCGCGCAACACAGCACCAAACACACACAACGCTGCAGACACACAGCGCTCCACAAACACAACACACACAACGCAACACACAGCACCACACACACAAACGCTGCAGACTCACAGCGCTCTACAAGCAACCCAACACACAAACAACACTGCTCTCACACACCCCCACCCAGACAACACCCAGAACATTTACAGCGCCCTACACAAATACTTGGCAACTACAGACAACATCTATATATATATAAGAAAATCATACAGTAACTACACAATAAATTCTAGAATACCCGATGCGTTAGAATCGGACCACCTTCTAGTATATATATATATATATATATATATATATATATATATATATATATATACACAGTTGCAAGCAAAAGTTTGGTCACACTTGGTCAAAATTACTGTCATTGTGAACAGTTAAAGGGAAGGTGTCGTAAAAAAAAAAAATTCAATAACTGAAAAAATTGAAAGTATTAATGTGTTAATATTTTGTTTAAATATTATTAAATGTTTTTAATTGAGCAAAATATAAAAAAAATAAATAAAAAGTTTTATATTTTCCACTCTTAAACACTAGGGGAAGCAGCTGCTGAAATCCTACAGAAATCCCACTGTAGAAATAGCCTGGATTTCAGCTGCAGTAAAGTGGGCAGAATCTGCTCTCCTGTGTGTGATGTCACCTCCCCCTCCCAATCTGGGAGTTTACAAAGGATAAGGGAAGATGAAATGTAGGGACATAGTGCAGAGCCATTTTGTTGGTGACAACAAATGTCTAAAGTGTCACCAAGGACAGCAGGAGTATCACACAAGACAGGATTAGATACACAGCTCAGCAGATAGTATCACACAATATAAGATTAGATACATGGCTCAGCAGACAGTATCACACAGGATAGGATTAGATACAAAGCTCAGCAGACAGTATCACACAGGAGAGGATTAGATACACGGCTCAGCAGACAGTATCACACTAGAGAGGATTAGATACACGGCTTGGCAGACAGTATCACACAGGAGAGGATTAGATACATGGCTCAGCAAACAGTATCACACAGGATAGGATTAGATACACGGCTGAGCAGACAGTATCACACAATATAGGATTAGATACACGGCTCATCAGACAGTATCACACAGGATAGGATTAGATACACGGCTCAGCAGACAGTATCACACAGGATAGAATTAGATACAAAGCTCAGCAGACAGTATCACACAGGAGAGGGTTAGATACACGGCTCAGCAGACAGTATCACACTGGAGAGGATTAGATACACGGCTCGGCAGACAGTATCACACAGGATAGGATTAGATACACGGCTCAGCAAACAGTATCACACAGGAGAGGATTAGATTCACGGCTCAGCAGACAGTATCACACAGGATAGGATTAGATACAAAGCTCAGCAGACAGTATCACACAGGAGAGGATTAGATACACGGCTCAGCAGACAGTATCACACTGGAGAGGATTAGATACACGGCTCGGCAGACAGTATCACAGAGGATAGGATTAGATACACGGCTCAGCAAACAGTATCACACAGGATAGAATTAGATACACGGTTGAGCAGACAGTATCACACAGAATAGTATTAGATACACAGATCAGCAGACAGTATCACACAGGAGAAGATTAGATACATGGCTCAGCAGACAGTATCACACAGGAGGGGATTAGATACATGGCTCAGCAGACAGTATCACACAGGATTGGATTAGATACACGGCTCAGCAGACAGTATCACACAGGAGAGGATTAGATACATGGCTCAGCAGACAGTATCACACAGGATATGATTAGATACATGGCTCAGCAGACAGTATCAAACAGGATAGGATTAGATACACAGTCCTGCATACAGTATCACACAGGATAGGATTAGATACAAAGCTCAGCAGACAGTATCACACAGGAGAGGATTAGATACACGGCTCAGCAGACAGTATCACACTGGAGAGGATTAGATACACGGCTCGGCAGACAGTATCACACAGGACAGGATTAGATACACGGCTCAGCAAACAGTATCACACAGGATAGAATTAGATACACGGTTGAGCAGACAGTATCACACAGAATAGTATTAGATACACAGATCAGCAGACAGTATCACACAGGAGAGGATTAGATACATGGCTCAGCAGACAGTATCACACAGGAGGGGATTAGATACATGGCTCAGCAGACAGTATCACACAGGATTGGATTAGATACACGGCTCAGCAGACAGTATCACACAGGAGAGGATGAGATACATGGCTCAGCAGATAGTATCACACAGGATATGATTAGATACACAGCTCAGCAGACAGTATCAAACAGGATAGGATTAGATACACAGTCCTGCATACAGTATCACACAGTATAGGATTAGATACACGGCTCAGCAGACAGTATCACACAGGATAGGATTAGATGCACTGCTCAGCAGACAGTATTACACAGAGATGGTTAGATACACGGCTCAGCAGACAGTATCACACAGGAGAGGATTAGATACATGGCTTAACAGACAGTATCACACAGGATTGTATTAGATACATGGCTCAGCAGACAGTATCACACAGGATTGGATTAGATACACGGCTCAGCAGACAATATCACACAGTATAGGATTAGATACACAGATTAGCATACAGTATCACACAGGATAGGATTAGATACACAGTCCTGCATACAGTATCACACAGGATAGGATTAGATACATGGCTCAGTAGACAGTATCGCACAGGATAGGATTAGATACATGGCTCAGCAGACAGTATCACACAGTCTAGGATTAGATACACAGCTCAGCAGACAGTATCACACAGGATAGGATTAGATACATGGCTCAGCAGACAGTATCACACAGGAGAGGATTAGATACACGGCTCAGCAGACAGTATCACACAGGATAGGATTAGATACACAGCTCAGCAGACAGTATAACACAGGATATGATTAGATACACAGCTGTGAAAACAGTATCACACAGGATAGGATTTGATACACGGCTCAGCAGACAGTATCACACAGGAGAGGATTAGATACACAGCCCTGCATACAGTATTACAGGTTAATGCACAGGCCGACAGTTGGCAGGAGGAAGGGGGAGGTGAGCGGGGGGGGGTTTTGTAGATGGTAGCAACGGCGGTACTCACATGCATAGGCACACAAACACACACAGCAGTGGCGGCGGCGGGCAGAGCAAGGGCTAGGTAGAGCGGAGAGAGGGAGTGTCACTGGAGATGGTAACGGCGGGGGGAGGGGCGGCAGCAGCAGAAGTAGCGGGGTTTGGGTAGAGCGGAGGGAGGGGGTGTCATTGGAGATGGTAATGGCAAGGGGGAGGGGCGGCGTTGGCGGCGGCTGCAGAGTAGCGGGGGTTGGGTAGAGCGGAGAGACGGGGTGTCATTGGAGACGGTAATAGCGGGAGGAGGGGAGGGGAGGCGGCCCGTACTCACACATCCCAGTGCCTGACTGGGGTAAAGTGGAGCAAACAGCATAGCTGTGAGCTCCACAATGATGGCGCCAATCTCCTGCCTCTGCTGTGATCTGGACAGCCCAGTCGCCTACTGTAACGTTAGTGAATGGGGTTGGAATCCCGACCACTGTTCTCTATGCACAGGGGCTGCCATAAAGGAGTGAGTAATAGTGATGAGCGAGCATGCTTGTCACTACTCGGTACTCGCACGAGTATCACTGTACTCGGGCTGCTCGGCGGGGACCGAGTAATCTCGCGATACTCGTGCTTTACTCGTGGTCTTCATTTCTGCATGTTGGCGCTCTTTTGAGAGCCAGCCCTCATGCAGGGATTGGCTGGCAGACCACTGCAATGCCACAGCCCTGTTAGTTGTGGAATTGCAGTGATTGGCCGGCCTGCACAGCGTCACCGAGCCTTTATATAGGCCGGCGCGCTGTGCTCTGCTCACAGCTATTCTGACAGTGAGTGTAGGGAGAGTGTCGCTGATTCAGGGAAAGCTTTGCGGCCCTTTATAGCTTTTTCAGTTGCAGGGCTGCAAACAGTGTGACCAAAAGTCCTTCTCAGGACTATTCTAGTTGTATACAGGCAGGCAGGGTATAGCCAGGTCGGCGTACAGTAGCAGAGTCCTTCTCAGGACTATTGTTGCTATATACAGGCAGGGTATAGCCAGGTCTGAATACAGGCTAGTGACCAAAAGAGTCCTTGTCAGGACTATTGTAGCAGTATACAGGCAGGCAGGCAGGCAGGGTAGTGGTGACCGTATACCAGCCTTCATATCTGGGGCTGGTGTACACAGTGTAAAACAGTCCAGATAGTGTCTGACTTGTCTGTACTGTAATTGTCGCTCCCCAAAAAAACCTGTTAGGTTATTATTGCGTCCGTGCTTGGTTTTTAAAACCGCACGTGTGTGCCTGTTGGTGGCAGCGTACAGGTGCACTGGTGTGCGTTTACCAAACTATTATATAACGCACAAGTGTAGTGTATAATACACGTCAGTCAGCAGTGGCTGATAGTGTCAGAGTTCTTAATTTTTGCTCCTAAAACCTGTGTTAGGTTATTATTGCGTCCGTGCTTGGTTTTTAAAACCGCACGTGTGTGCCTGTTGGTGGCAGCGTACAGGTGCACTGGTGTGCGTTTTTACCAAACTATTATATAACGCACAAGTGTAGTGTATAATACACGTCAGTCAGCAGTGGCTGATAGTGTCAGAGTTCTTAATTTTTGCTCCTAAAACCTGTGTTAGGTTATTATTGCGTCCGTGCTTGGTTTTTAAAACCGCACGTGTGTGCCTGTTGGTGGCAGCGTACAGGTGCACTGGTGTGCGGTTTACCAAACTATTATATAACGCACAAGTGTAGTGTATAATACACGTCAGTCAGCAGTGGCTGATAGTGTCAGAGTTCTTAATTTTTGCTCCTAAAACCTGTGTTAGGTTATTATTGCGTCCGTGCTTGGTTTTTAAAACCGCACGTGTGTGCCTGTTGGTGGCAGCGTACAGGTGCACTGGTGTGCGTTTACCAAACTATTATATAACGCACAAGTGTAGTGTATAATACACGTCAGTCAGCAGTGGCTGATAGTGTCAGAGTTCTTAATTTTTGCTCCTAAAACCTGTGTTAGGTTATTATTGCGTCCGTGCTTGGTTTTTAAAACCGCACGTGTGTGCCTGTTGGTGGCAGCGTACAGGTGCACTGGTGTGCGTTTACCAAACTATTATATAACGCACAAGTGTAGTGTATAATACACGTCAGTCAGCAGTGGCTGATAGTGTCAGAGTTCTTAATTTTTGCTCCTAAAACCTGTGTTAGGTTATTATTGCGTCCGTGCTTGGTTTTTAAAACCGCACGTGTGTGCCTGTTGGTGGCAGCGTACAGGTGCACTGGTGTGCGTTTACCAAACTATTATATAACGCACAAGTGTAGTGTATAATACACGTCAGTCAGCAGTGGCTGATAGTGTCAGAGTTCTTAATTTTTGCTCCTAAAACCTGTGTTAGGTTATTATTGCGTCCGTGCTTGGTTTTTAAAACCGCACGTGTGTGCCTGTTGGTGGCAGCGTACAGGTGCACTGGTGTGCGTTTACCAAACTATTATATAACGCACAAGTGTAGTGTATAATACACGTCAGTCAGCAGTGGCTGATAGTGTCAGAGTTCTTAATTTTTGCTCCTAAAACCTGTGTTAGGTTATTATTGCGTCCGTGCTTGGTTTTTAAAACCGCACGTGTGTGCCTGTTGGTGGCAGCGTACAGGTGCACTGGTGTGCGTTTACCAAACTATTATATAACGCACAAGTGTAGTGTATAATACACGTCAGTCAGCAGTGGCTGATAGTGTCAGAGTTCTTAATTTTTGCTCCTAAAACCTGTGTTAGGTTATTATTGCGTCCGTGCTTGGTTTTTAAAACCGCACGTGTGTGCCTGTTGGTGGCAGCGTACAGGTGCACTGGTGTGCGTTTACCAAACTATTATATAACGCACAAGTGTAGTGTATAATACACGTCAGTCAGCAGTGGCTGATAGTGTCAGAGTTCTTAATTTTTGCTCCTAAAACCTGTGTTAGGTTATTATTGCGTCCGTGCTTGGTTTTTAAAACCGCACGTGTGTGCCTGTTGGTGGCAGCGTACAGGTGCACTGGTGTGCGTTTACCAAACTATTATATAACGCACAAGTGTAGTGTATAATACACGTCAGTCAGCAGTGGCTGATAGTGTCAGAGTTCTTAATTTTTGCTCCTAAAACCTGTGTTAGGTTATTATTGCGTCCGTGCTTGGTTTTTAAAACCGCACGTGTGTGCCTGTTGGTGGCAGCGTACAGGTGCACTGGTGTGCGTTTACCAAACTATTATATAACGCACAAGTGTAGTGTATAATACACGTCAGTCAGCAGTGGCTGATAGTGTCAGAGTTCTTAATTTTTGCTCCTAAAACCTGTGTTAGGTTCTTAGTGCGTCCGTGCTTGCATTTAAAAACCGCACGTGTGTGCCTGTCGGTGGCAGCGTACAGGTGCACTTGTGTGCAATTTCCAGAAACTTTGATATAACGCACAAGTAGTGAATATACACGTCAGCAGTGCACAGCATTGCAAAATGCGCAAGGGCATTGGCAAGGAACAAGGAAGTGGACGTGATGGTGGTGCAGGCAGAGGCCGAGGTCGTGGGCAAGCTCTAATTTCGCCACAACAAAGGGCCACATCTAGTCGCTCGCACGTCCTGTCCCAAATTCTTGGGGACCGCAGCAGTACACCGCTCTTGAACCAAGACCAGTGTCAACAGGTTGTTAGTTGGATAGCGGATAATGCTTCCAGTCAGATTGGCACCACCACAAACACTCTGTCTTCCACACGGTCAAGTGTCAGTAGCCGTGATACTGCACCGCACATTTCTGAACCTGATCCTCCTTCCTACCACCAGGCTGAGTACACGTCCTCCTCGGACATTAATGATCCCACACTTGGACACTCGGAAGAGCTGTTCACGTTTCCATTCACACATTCTGGCCTCTCGCCAGCTCATATTGAAGTGGGTCATGAGGAGATCGTCTGTACAGATGGCCAAATATTTGAGCAGCCACGTTCTCACGAAGTTGGCAACGTGTCTCAACAAGTGGTGGACGATGATGAGACACAATTGTCAGCAAGTCAGGAGGAGGAGCAGGGTGCGGAAGAGGAAGACGACGTGGTGGATGATCCAGTAACTGACCCAACCTGGCAGGAGGATATGCAGAGCGAGGACAGCAGTGCACAGGGGGAGGGAGGCGTAGCATCACAACAGGCAGTAAGAAGCAGGGTGGTGGCCCCAGGCAGAAGTCAGGCAACCGTTCCCCGGAACAACACGACGACACAAGGTGCCTGTACAAATGTTAGGTCTTCACGAGTCTGGCAGTTTTTTAAGTTGGATCCAGATGATTCAAAAAAGGCCATTTGCAACACCTGCCGTGCCAGCATCAGCAGAGGTACCAAAACTAGCAGCCTGACCACCACCAGCATGATCAGGCACATGTCAGCCAAGCACCCGACTTTGTGGGAAGTACAACAGAGTCGAGGAGCAGTGCTTGCTGATGTCACTGCTACGTCTTCGCTGGTTGTGCATGCGAGCCAATCCTCTGTCCATGCTGCCTGCGAACAAGCCTCCTCCACTCCTGCACCTGCAGTTGCCTACGCAGAAAGAACACCATCATCAAGCACGTCCTTGTCCCAGCGCAGCGTTCAGTTATCCATTCAGCAAACCTTTGAACGCAGGCGCAAATACACTGCCAACACCCCACATGCCACAGTTCTAAATGCTAACATTTCGCGACTGCTTGCGCTGGAAATGTTGCCTTTTAGGCTGGTGGAGACAGAAGCATTCCGTGACCTGATGGCGGCAGCTGTCCCACGTTACTCGGTCCCCAGCCGCCACTATTTCTCCCGGTGTGCCGTCCCCGCGTTGCATAACCACGTGTCACAAAACATCACACGTGCCCTGAACAACGCTGTTTCACCCAAGGTCCACCTAACCACAGACACGTGGACAAGTGCTTGTGGGCAAGGCCGCTACATCTCGTTGACGGCACACTGGGTTAATATTGTGGAAGCTGGGACCCAGTCTGAGCGAGGGACGGAACACGTCCTTCCCACACCAAGGTTTGCAGGCCCTACCTCAGTCAGTGTTTCACCCACACTCTACAGCTCCGGAATGTCATGCTCTTCAGCCTCCTCCTCCTCCTGCGCATCCTCATCCACTGTGCCCTCCACACCAGTCACAAGCTGGAAGCACTGCAGCACTGCCTCGGCGAAGCGGCAACAGGCTGTGCTGAAGCTAATCTGCATAGGTGACAAACCCCACAATGCAGAAGAGCTGTGGACAGCTCTGAAACAGCAGGCAGATCACTGGCTCACACCTCTGAACCTAAAGCCAGGAAAGGTCGTTTGTGACAATGGCCGGAACCTGGTGGCGGCTTTGAGGCGAGGCCAGCTGACACATGTTCCATGCGTGGCCCATGTGCTCAACCTCGTGGTTCAGCGGTTTATAAAGTCATACCCAGAGCTGTCTGATCTGCTGGTAAAAGTTCGCCGCCTGTCTGCACATTTTCGAAAGTCACCTACTGCTTCAGCCGGCCTTGCCGGCTTTCAGCGCCGTTTGCATCTTCCGGCTCACAGACTGGTGTGTGATGTCCCCACGCGTTGGAATTCAACTCTGCACATGTTGGTCAGGATATGTGAGCAGAAGAGGGCAGTTGTTGAGTACCTGCATCACCTAAGCCGTCGGGAAATGGGTCAAACTCCACACATAACACCTGAGTGGAGATGGATGTCAGACCTATGTACCATCCTCCAAAACTTTGAGGACTCCACCAAGATGGTGAGTGGTGATGACGCCATTATTAGCGTCACCATACCGCTACTCTGCCTTCTAAAACGGTCCCTGCTGAAAAACAAACATGATGCATTGCAGGCGGAGCGCGATGAGTTGCAGCAAGAAACAGTAGTGGGTGTGGGTGATAACACACAGCCCAGCCTCGTCTCATCACAACGTGCAGTGGAGGACTATGACGAGGAGGAGGATGAAGACATGGAGCAACTCTCCGGCCAAATTGAGGATATGACATGCACACCAGTCATATCCTCGATTCAGCGTGGCTGGCCAGAGGACAGGGTAGATGAGGAGGAGGAGGAGGAGGAGGAGGAGGAGGAGGAGGAGGAGGAGGACAGCATGTTCAGTCATCTTGTTGGTCAGGCTACTGAAGTCCTGGCTGTTAAGAGTCTGGCGCACATGGCTGACTTTATGGTAAGCTGCCTGTCTCGTGACCCTCGCGTTAAGAACATCTTGGCCGACAATCATTACTGGTTGGTAACACTGTTAGACCCACGCTACAAGGAGAACTTTTTGTCTCTTATTCCCGTGGAGGAGAGGTCAACCAAAATGCAGCAGTTTCGGAAGGCCATACTCACGGAAGTAGGCAAAGCATTCCCCTCACAAAACGCTAGCGGCATAGGTCAGGAATCAGTGGACAACCGAGGCGTACAGCCGAGAGAGGCACAAGTCCAATCCGCCAGAGGTAGGGGAACAGTCTTTAAGATGTGGGACAGTTTTCTCAGCCCCTCACGTACCACAGCCCCTGAGGTGCGGGGTAGTGCCACAAGAAATCCTAAGTTTGCCCAGATGCTGAAGGAGTACCTTGCAGATCGAACAACTGTACTCCGACATTCCTCTGTGCCTTACAATTATTGGGTATCCAAGCTGGACACGTGGCATGAATTGGCTCTCTACGCCTTGGAAGTCCTGGCCTGCCCTGCTGCTAGCGTTTTGTCAGAGCGTGTTTTTAGTGCCGCAGGTGGAATCATTACAGATAAACGCACCCGCCTGTCAACTGAAAATGCTGACAGGCTGACTCTGATAAAGATGAACAAGGGTTGGATTGGGCCAGACTTCACCACACCACCAGCAAATGAGAGCGGAATTTAAAGTTTGCCATGTACCTCCACTCACCCATGGGTACACTTCTCGACTTTGGATAATCGCTGGACTGCTCCTCCTTCTCCTCATGCGCCATCATGATGACCGTTACAATAGTTAGGTCTTTGTTTCAGGTATACCCCCAGTGGTAAATTTTTTCGCCCATTCTTTGCAGAATGGACATTACAACGACAGGAGACCCGCTCCTTTGCAATGGGAACAATGTTTTGAGGCCCTCATGCACGTCTCTACCCAGGGACAACGTGGAGCCTCCCAATTTTTGGCTGCCCTGCCTAAGGGCTATACTGAAATAGACCCACTTCCTTAAAATGGACACTTAATGTTTTGAGGCCCTCATGCACGTCTCTACCCAGGGACAATGTGGAGCCTCCCAATTTTTGGCTGCCCTGCCTAAGGGCTATACTGAAATACACCCACTTCCTTAAAATGGACACTTAATGTTTTGAGGCCATCATGCACGTCTCTACCCAGGGACAATGTGGAGCCTCCCAATTTTTGGCTGCCCTGGCAAAGGGCTATACTGAAATAGACCCACTTCCTTACAATGGGCACTTCAGGTTTACAGGCCATCATGCACGTCTCTATCCAGGGACAATGTGGAGCCTCCCAATTTTTGGCTGCCCTGGCAAAGGGCTATACTGAAATAGACCCACTTCCTTACAATGGGCACTTCAGGTTTACAGGCCATCATGCACGTCTCTATCCAGGGACAATGTGGAGCCTCCCAATTTTTGGCTGCCCTGGCAAAGGGCTATACTGAAATAGACCCACTTCCTTACAATGGGCACTTCAGGTTTACAGGCCATCATGCACGTCTCTATCCAGGGACAATGTGGAGCCTCCCAATTTTTGGCTGCCCTGGCAAAGGGTTATACTGAAATAGACCCACTTCCTTACAATGGGCACTTCAGGTTTACAGGCCATCATGCACGTCTCTATCCAGGGACAATGTGGAGCCTCCCAATTTTTGGCTGCCCTGGCAAAGGGCTATACTGAAATAGACCCACTTCCTTACAATGGGCACTTCAGGTTTACAGGCCATCATGCACGTCTCTATCCAGGGACAATGTGGAGCCTCCCAACTTTTGGCTGCCCTGGCAAAGGGCTATACTGAAATAGACCCACTTCCTTACAATGGGCACTTCAGGTTTACAGGCCATCATGCACGTCTCTATCCAGGGACAATGTGGAGCCTCCCAATTTTTGGCTGCCCTGGCAAAGGGCTATACTGAAATAGACCCACTTCCTTACAATGGGCACTTCAGGTTTACAGGCCATCATGCACGTCTCTATCCAGGGACAATGTGGAGCCTCCCAATTTTTGGCTGCCCTGGCAAAGGGCTATACTGAAATAGACCCACTTCCTTACAATGGGCACTTCAGGTTTACAGGCCATCATGCACGTCTCTATCCAGGGACAATGTGGAGCCTCCCAATTTTTGGCTGCCCTGGCAAAGGGCTATACTGAAATAGACCCACTTCCTTACAATGGGCACTTCAGGTTTACAGGCCATCATGCACGTCTCTATCCAGGGACAATGTGGAGCCTCCCAATTTTTGGCTGCCCTGGCAAAGGGCTATACTGAAATAGACCCACTTCCTTACAATGGGCACTTCAGGTTTACAGGCCATCATGCACGTCTCTATCCAGGGACAATGTGGAGCCTCCCAATTTTTGGCTGCCCTGGCAAAGGGCTATACTAAAATAGACCCACTTCCTTACAATGGGCACTTCAGGTTTACAGGCCATCATGCACGTCTCTATCCAGGGACAATGTGGAGCCTCCCAATTTTTGGCTGCCCTGGCAAAGGGCTATACTGAAATAGACCCACTTCCTTACAATGGGCACTTCAGGTTTACAGGCCATCATGCACGTCTCTATCCAGGGACAATGTGGAGCCTCCCAATTTTTGGCTGCCCTGGCAAAGGGCTATACTGAAATAGACCCACTTCCTTACAATGGGCACTTCAGGTTTACAGGCCATCATGCACGTCTCTATCCAGGGACAATGTGGAGCCTCCCAATTTTTGGCTGCCCTGGCAAAGGGCTATACTGAAATAGACCCACTTCCTTACAATGGGCACTTCAGGTTTACAGGCCATCATGCACGTCTCTATCCAGGGACAATGTGGAGCCTCCCAATTTTTGGCTGCCCTGGCAAAGGGCTATACTGAAATAGACCCACTTCCTTACAATGGGCACTTCAGGTTTACAGGCCATCATGCACGTCTCTATCCAGGGACAATGTGGAGCCTCCCAATTTTTGGCTGCCCTGGCAAAGGGCTATACTGAAATAGACCCACTTCCTTACAATGGGCACTTCAGGTTTACAGGCCATCATGCACGTCTCTATCCAGGGACAATGTGGAGCCTCCCAATTTTTGGCTGCCCTGGCAAAGGGCTATACTGAAATAGACCCACTTCCTTACAATGGGCACTTCAGGTTTACAGGCCATCATGCACGTCTCTATCCAGGGACAATGTGGAGCCTCCCAATTTTTGGCTGCCCTGGCAAAGGGCTATACTGAAATAGACCCACTTCCTTACAATGGGCACTTCAGGTTTACAGGCCATCATGCACGTCTCTATCCAGGGACAATGTGGAGCCTCCCAATTTTTGGCTGCCCTGGCAAAGGGCTATACTAAAATAGACCCACTTCCTTACAATGGGCACTTCAGGTTTACAGGCCATCATGCACGTCTCTATCCAGGGACAATGTGGAGCCTCCCAATTTTTGGCTGCCCTGCCTAAGGGCTATACTACAATAGACCCACTTCCTTACAATGGGCACTTCAGGTTTACAGGCCATCATGCACGTCTCTATCCAGGGACATTGGTGAACCTCACAATTTTGGACTGCCCTGGCAAAGGAAAATACTACAAAGACTCACTTCCTCAAAATGGGCACATTAGACTCAAGAGGCCTTCATGTACGTCTCTTCTCAGGGACATCGGAGTGCCACACAATGTTTTCACGTAAAATCTTTCATGTATTAATCTCAAAAAGTAACATACACCAGCTCTATCTCACTATTGGGTATGTGCCCTTAACATTTCTGCCATGAAAAATCATTTTGGGGTCATTTTGGAAGGTTTTCTGGTGAGTCCGTAAAAATGGCGTAAAACGCGGACAAAATTGTTCACAGCTGTGACTTTTGAGTGATAAATGCTTCAAGGGGTCTTCCCCATGCTGTTGCCATGTCATTTGAGCACTCTTCTGAGACTTTTGTGCCATTTTTAGGGTTTCTCCATGCTGCCGGGAGGTCATTTCACAAAAATACTCGGGTCTCCCATAGGATAACATTGGGCTCGTTGCTCGGGCCGAGTACACGAGTATCTTGGGAGGCTCGGCCCGAGCTTCGAGCACCCGAGCTTTTTAGTACTCGCTCATCACTAGTGAGTAACTGTCGTTACACACTCAGCAAATCCAGCATGGCAGCCCCCAGTTCCTTCAGTAAAATAAAAATTAAATAAAAACTAAATAAGCGGTGAATTTAATTTTGTATTAAAAATACTTGATTTCATAATCACTATTTTTAATACAAAAATAAAAACCTGCGACACCTTCCCTTTAGGCAAGTTAATGATGATTTTTTCTCTAAAAGACAAAATTAATGATGACACATTTCCTTTTGTATTTTAGATATAAAACATTTTTAAATGAACAAAAAAAGAAAATGGGCCGATGCTAACGTTTGGGCACCCTGCATGGTTAGTACCTAGTAGAACCCCCTTTGGCAAGTATCACAGCTTGTAAATGCATTTTGCAGCCAACCAAGAGTCTTTCAATGTTTGTCTAAAGGATTTTCATCCATTCTTCCCTGGAAAAGTCTTCCAGTTCTGTGAGATTCCTTGGTCGTCTTGCATGCTTGGATCTTTTGAAATCCAGCCTCAGATTTTCAATGATGCTCAGATCATGGGACTGTGAGGGCCATTGTAAAGCCAATAGCTTGATTCAGGTTGATATAAGCTATGGGAGGGGGAAAGGTGTGTGCAGCACCGATTTTCTGTTTCTATCTCTGCCCCTGCCATAGCTTCTAACAAAGACAGAAGATTTTGTAAAAAGAAGGATTCATTGGAAATGAGTGACACCAGCGACACTGGTAGGGGAGGCAGAATTATGTGCTTTGGCATCGAGCAAACAAATGTGTAAGTCTGGCCCTGAATCTAATTTCTTTTTTATTCACCAAATGAGAATCCAGTCAAATTTGGGCTGGCTAGGCAAAATGTTGCTAGATTATATACGGAAGGGAAGTGGCTAAAAAAATGTTCACACCTAGCTAGCGCAGCCCTATTTTGAGCCGGTGGTCTTCTTCAGTTTAAATCAGCTTCTTATTCTTCCCAGTGTGGTGTTTTCCCTTGACCCATGATTTTTGGTGCTGAAAAAGCCCACATTGTCATTACGTACTGACATCACAATGCTTGTGTTATGCGCCGGAGGTGGCCTGCCTCGTGGGTTGGACTCCGGGTACCCGCTGTCTCTACTTTGCCCTAGATTCCCTCTGCGGCCACTGCTCCGCCTAGGTGTCGGTCTCAATGTCTGGCTCAATGTTGTGACGTTCTGCGGGCTTGAATCTTACATTACTTTTCTGTTACTGCTTTTAGTCTGTGTGCGTTTTAATACAGATCCTAGTGTGCTCATTAATTTACTTTCTTCATCTGTTGTCAATCCAGCTCTCTGGGCTCTTAGCAGCTATGTTCCATCTATAGCACGTGGACCCCGGGATGCGCTTAGCGTTATACCTTCCTTCCTAAGCCGCCAAGCCCGTAACAGCTTGTCTTGATGTTATGCCTCATGTTACATGCATGATAACATCATAAAGCGTGTCATGATATCGCTGCAAGCTAGGATCCATGTAATCACCAAGTCATGTGAGGCCTAGTATGTCTCATATAATTTCAAAACTAGCTCTGAAATATCATGTTGACACAGGGCTCAGTCAGCACACAAAGTGAAAGAAACTGGAGGACAGCACCACATCAGACAGAAGAAGAGGCCATAAAAGACTGAGGAAGATTACCGGACAGCAGTGAGACTGCACTGCTAGACAGAGGAGAGTCAAGTGTGTATGTATATATATACAATACAGATCAAAAGTTTGGACACACCTTCTCATTCAAAGAGTTTTCTTCATTTTCATGACTCTAAAAATTGTAGATTTACATTGAAGGCATGAAAACTATGAATTAAAACATGTGGAATGAAATGCCTAAAAAAGTGTGAAACAACTGAGAATATGTCTTATATTCTAGGTTCTTCAAAGTAGCCACCTTTTGCTTTGATTACTGCTTTGCACACTCTTGGCATTCTCTTGATGAGCTTCAAGAAGTAGTCACCGGAAATGGTCTTCCAACAGTCTTGAAGAAGTTCCCAGAGATGCTTAGCACTTGTTCGCCCTTTTGCCTTCACTCTGTAGTCCAGCTCATCCCAAACCATCTCGATTGGGTTCAGGTCTGGTGATTTGGAGGCCAGGTCAGCTGGCGTAGCACCCCATCACTCTCCTTCTTAGTCAAATAGCCCTTACACAGCCTGGAGGTGTGTTTGGGGTCATTGCCCTGATGAAAAATAAATAATGGTCCAACTAAACGCAAACCGGATGGAATAGCATGCCGCTGCAAGATGCTGTGGTAGCCATGCTGGTTTAGTATGCCTTCAATTTTGAATAAATCCCCAACAGTGTCACCAGCAAAGCACCCCCACACCATCACACCTCCTCCTCCATGCTTTATGGTGGGAACCAGGCATGTAGAGTCCATCCGTTCACCTTTTCTACAAAGACACGGTGGTTGTATCCAAAAATCTCAAATTTGGACTCATCACACCAAAGCACAGATTTCCACTGGTCTAATGTCCAATCCTTGTGTTCTTTAGGCCAAACAAGTGTCTCCTGCTCGTTGCCTGTCCTTAGCAGTGGTTTCCTAGCAGCTATTTTACCTTGAAGGTCTGCTGCACAAAGTCTCCTCCTAACAGTTGATCTAGAGATGAGAAGTTGTGTTCAAACTTTGGTCTGTACTGTATATATATATATATATATATATATATATATATATATATATATACACACACATATATATATATATATATACATACATATATAGATATATATTTATATATATATATATATATATATATATATTTATATATATATATGTACTAGGGTCTAGAGCTACCTGAGTGCCTAATAATGCACGTTATCATTGCTCCAGATAGAGCAAACTTTCCAAACTAATTCAAATGGGTCTGTCAAATTCCAATTTAAAAAAATGTACTCATTAGAGTTGAGCGCGGTTCGCGGTTCGTGGTTCTCCAGTTCTAGGCTCGAGTGATTTTGGGGGTTGTTCGAGATCGAACTAGAACTCAAGCTTTTTTCAAAAGCTCGATAGTTCTAGATACGTTCGAGAACGGTTCTAGCAGCAAAAAGCAGGGCTTTTTACAGCTACAGTGTGCAGGAGCCATCGCTGGCAGCCTGCCAGAAGCTGGTAACCAAGATAAACATCGGGTATCCAAGCAAAGCGCTTTGGTTAGTAACCCGATGTTTATCCTAGTTACGTGCAGGAAGCCCACACTTCCCCGCTCAGCTCACTCCGCCCCCTCCTGCCCGCGGCATGTACACACGTACACACACACACACACTCATATACACACACACACACACACACTCTGCACACGGTCCCGCTCGGCTTACCTGCGGTGATGAAGTCCCGCCATCCCGACCTCAGCGCTGTCACTGTCCTCCATGGCCGCCGCTTGTCACATCACCTCTCGCTTCCGACCCGAGACTGACTAGCGGTGACGTCACGGGCCTCTCGCGATACTTGGTGTGAAGGCGCCGGTCATTGAACTCAGTGACAGGTGCTGTCAGTGTGCTGGAGATCAGCGCAGGTAATGTACCTCGCTGACAGCAGCACTTGTCATGCCCTGCAGTGACCTGGGCTGACCCATTGATGTTAGCTCAGGTCACTGCATTGCTCTCCCAGCCAATGGGGAACATTCTGCTCTTCATTGACTGGGACAGTGTGGATCGTCATGGCAACCCCTTGGATTACACCAGACCTGGATTTGTTTTTCATTCTAATAAATTGGTTAAAGAGGGAATGTTTTGGGGAGTGTTTTTTCAAATAAAAATGTGTTTGTCGTCTATTTTTTTTATTACTGACTGGGTTGGTGATGTCGGGTATCTGATAGACGCCTGACCTCACCAACCCCAGGGCTTGATGCCAGGTGACATTACACATCTGGTATTAACCCCATATATTACCCCGTTTGCCACCGCACCAGGGCGCGGGATGAGCTGGGGCGAAGCACAAGGATTGGCGCATCTAATGGATGCGCCACTTCTGGGGCGGCTGCGGCCTGCTATTTTTAGGCTGGGGAGAGTCCAATAACCATGGACCTCCCTAGTCTGAGAATATCAGGCCCCAGCTGTCTGCTTTACCTTGGCTGGTGATCCAATTTTGGGGGACCCCTACGTGTTTTTTTTTTTAAATTATTTATTTAATTTAAAATAACAGCATGGGGTGCCCTCAGTTTTGGATTACCAGCCAAGGTGAGGTTGCCAGCTGTTGTCTGCAGGCTGCAGCCGTCTGCTTTACCCTAGCTGGCTACAAAACTAGGGGGAACCCTACGTCATTTTTTTTTTCATTTTTTTGGCTAAATACAAAGCTAAGCACCCCTTAGTGCCACATGAAAGGCACCAAAGGGTGCTCCACTTTTTCTCCACTTTTTCTCCACTTTTTCTCCATTTTTTTCTCCACTTTTTCTCCACTTTTTCTCCACTTTTTCTACATTTTTTTTTCCATTTTTTCTCCATTTTTTCTCCACTTTTTCTTCACTTTTTCTCCACTTTTTATCCATTTTTTCTCCACTTTTTCTCCACTTTTTCTCCACTTTTTCTCCACTTTTTCCACATTTTTTCTCCACTTTTTCTCCACTTGTTCTCCACTTTTTCTCCACTTTTTCTCCACTTTTTCTCCATTTTTTCTCCACTTTTTCTCCACTTTTTCTCCACTTTTTCTCCACTTTTTTCTCCATTTTTTTCTCCACTTTTTCTCCACTTTTTCTACATTTTTTTCTCCATTTTTCTCCACTTTTTCTCCATTTTTACTCCACTTTTTCTCCACTTTTTCTCCACTTTTTCTCCACTTTTTCTCCACTCTTTCTCCATTTTTACTCCACTTTTTCTCCACTTTTTTCTCCACTTGTTCTCCACTTTTTCTCCATTTTTTTCTCCACTTTTTCTCCACTTTTTCTCCACTTTTTCTCCATTTTTTTCTCCACTTTTTCTCCACTTTTTCTACATTTTTTTCTCCACTTTTTCTCCACTTTTTCTCCACTTTTTCTCCACTTTTTCTCCATTTTTTCTCCACTTTTTCTCCACTTTTTCTCCATTTTTTTCTCCATTTTTTTCTCCACTTTTTCTCCACTTTTTCTCCACTTTTTCTCCACTTTTTCTCCACTTTTTCTCCATTTTTTCTCCACTTTTTCTCCACTTTTTCTCCACTTTTTCTCCGTTCTTTTTCTATGGTCAGTCTACCCATTAGCTCTGCCATACATACTGTAGCTCTACACCTACTGCACATGTTACTTTATGATTGACATCGCTTTCGTACCAGAGCTGTCTAAGCCTACTCTGACCCCATATTTGTCATTACTATATTGTCCTTGTACTGTATTATGACATTTGTATCATGTGTTTCATTTCTTGCTGTGTTGCAATTTTTTTGCTGCATCCCAATTGTACCTCTACATTGTTCGAGTTTATGTTATTGTTCTCTCACTCTTATGTGATACTGATTATTGTCATTTTTCATGATTACAAGCAGATAAGTCCAATCTGACGAAGGCTCAGGCCGAAACGTCATTTGTAACTTGTTTTGGACAAAAACATATATGCTTATGAAAAAAAAAATTTCTTAATACGGACCAATAAAGAGTGATTTTGCATTACTATCCGTTGTGACTTACTGACTTAGTCTGGGAGATTTAGAGTGCCGAGGTTACTCACTAATTTTATCTATTATTACCTCTGAGCACCTATATACCAGTGAGCAGAGCTTCCTCTACAGTAGTTCTCCTGATTAGGCATGCTCTTACCTCATGAGCAGGGCATTGCAGCTTTGGAAGCAACCATTACGACATGGACTTTGCTGCTGTGGACCCGGGGAGAGTGAGTGCAGATTCATTGCACCCACACTCCTCACATGAAGGGTCCGCACTCCTAGAAAATGGGGGATACGTTCCCTGAGTGTCTCCCCCCCATATTCTAGATGGTCCAGAGTCGTCGTGGGACCCCTTTATTTTTTTTCTTACAATAAATTGGTGAAAGAGGAAATGTTTTGGGTACTGTTTTTTCAAATAAATTTCTTTTGTCGATTTTTTTTTTTTTTTTGTTAGTACTGACAGTTTATGATGTTGGGTATCTAATAGACGCCATGACATCACAAACTGCTGGGCTTGATCTCAGGTGACTTTACAGCTAGTATCAACCCGATTTATTACCCCGTTTGCCACTGCACCAGGGCACGGGATGAGCTGGGGTGAAGCGCCAGGATTGGCGCATCTAGTGGATGCGCCACGTCTGGGGTGCCTGCGGCCTGCTATTTTTAGGCTGTGAAGGCCCAATAACTATGGACCTTCCCACCCTGAGAATACCAGACCACAGCTGTTCGCTTTAGCTTGGCTGGTGATCCAATTTGGGGGGGACCCCACTTTTATTGTGTAATTTTTAATATTTATAAAATAATTATAAAAAAGAGCCTGAGGGGACCTCCACATTGGATCCCCAACCACGGTAAAGCTACCAGCTGTGGTTTTCAGGCTACAGCCGTCTGCTTTACCCTAGCTGGCTATCAAAAATGGGGGGACCCAACGTCATTTTTTTTTTAACTATTTTTTAAATAGAAAAAAATAATGGGCTTCACTGTATTTTGATTGCCAACCAAGTTAACGGCAGGCAGATGGGGGTGGCAACCCATAGCTGTCTGCTTTATCTGCTGAGAATCAAAAATACCGCGGAGCGCTACGTCATTTTTTTAAAGATTTTTTTTTTACAGCACTGTGATGTCCAGCAATCAAAATACAGGGAAGCCCATTTTATTTTTAGTTATTTAAATAAATAATTAAAAAAAATATATATGGGCTCCCGCTGCATTTTTTGTATTGCTAGCTAAGGGTAATCCAAGCAGCTACTGGCTGCTAACCCCCACTGCTTGGTGTTACCTTCACTGGCAATGGAAAATCCAGGGAAGCATTTTTTATTTTTTTTGCCAAAAAACTACAAAAAAAGGACGTGAGCTTCGCCATATTTTTGTATGCTAGCCAGGTACAGCAGGCATGTGCTGGAAGAGTTGGATACAGCGCCAGAAGATGGCGCTTTTATGAAAGTGCTATTCTCTGAGGCGGCTGCAGACTGCAATTCGCAGCAGTGGGGCCCAGAAAGCTCAGGCCAACCTGTGCTGCGGATTCCAATCCCCAGCTGCCTAGTTGTACCTGGCTGGACACAAAAATGGGGCGAAGCCTACGTCATTTGTTTTCTAATTATTTCATGAAATTCATGAAATAATAAAAAAAGGGCTTCCCTTTATTTTTGGTTCCCAGCCGGGTACAAATAGGCAACTGGGGGTTGGGGGCAGCCATACCTGCCTGCTGTACCTGGCTAGCATACAAAAATATGGCGAAGCCCACATAATTTTTTCAGGGGGCAAAAAACTTCTGCATACAGTCCTGGATGGAGTATGCTGAGCCTTGTAGTTCTGCAGCTGCTGTCTGTCTGTATGGAGAAGAGCAGACAGCAGCTGCAGAACTACAAGGCTCAGCATACTCCATCCAGGACTGTATGCAGAAGTTTTTTGCCCACCAAAAAAATGACGTGGGCTTCGCCATATTTTTGTATGCTAGCCAGGTACAGCAGGCAGCCACGGGCTGCCTCCAACCCCCAGTTGCCTATTTGTACCCGGCTGGGAACCAAAAATATAGGGAAGCCCATTTTTTTTTTTAATTATTTCACTTATTTCATGAAATAATTAAAAAACAAATGACGTGGGCTTCGCCCCATTTTTGTGTCCAGCCGGGTACAACTAGGCAGCTGGGGATTGGAATCCGCAGCACAGGTTAGCTCGAGGTTTCTGGGCGCCTCTGCTGCGGATTTCAGTCCGCAGCCGTCCCAGAAAATGGCGCTCTCATAGAAGCGCCATCATCTGGCGCTGTATCCAACTCTTCCAACAGCCCTGGAGCCGGGTGGCTTGTTGGGTAATCATGAGTTAATACTGGCTTTGTTTTACTAGCCAGTATTAAGCCAGAGATTCTTAATGTCAGGCACGTTTGACCCGTCCATTAAGAATCTCCAATAAAGGGTTAAAAAAAAGACACCACACAGAGAAAAAATACTTTAATAGAAATAAATACACAGACACATTAGAGACTCCATCTTTATTACCCCCTGTCAGCCCTCCACGATCCTGCTCTTCTGTCTTCTTTCTTTCTAGTGTAGTAGTAGTGACGATTGTAGTGAGGATGAGGTTCACCAGCCCATCACTTGGGGCTGGGGAACCTCATCCTCACTACAATCCTCACTACAATCGGGAAGAAGCGTGCAGCCTTCACTCCGTGAGTGATCAGTGCTGGCTGTCAGCGGTAACAGCGGTAACGCTGACAGACGCGTTACCATAGCAACGGTGCTCTCGGAGCTGCGGTTAGCGGTGACGTCACCGCTAACTGCGTTGCTATGGCAACGGTGATCTCCGTTAATGACCGGCTGTGTCAGCCGGTCCCTAACGGAACGGGGAGTCGACCGCGTGCTAGAGCATGTCGCCGGTACACGGCGATACACATATGTGCACCGTGTACCGGAGAGATACACTCGCAGGTCCTACATGACGCGTCATAGTCATGTGACCAGTCTGTAGCCAATGAGATAATAGCCACGTGACTGGTCACATGGCTATTTTGACGTCACGACAGGTCCTGCATCTCTGCTGGCAGTGCCGTCACCGGGAGGATTCAGCGATCATCGGATGGAATAGCGGCAGGAGACAGAGTGCAGAAGGTATCGCGAGTATCGGTAAGTGTTATGGCAATATTTATTAACTGTTTGTGTACATTTATCATGCATTTTTATGTGTTTGTGATTGCCTCCCATTATAGCCTATTGGTTCTAGTTCGGTTTGTCAAACGTTCGACGAACCGAACTCGAACGGGACCCCCGTTCGGCGAGCCGACCTCGAGCCGAACCGCGACCGGTTCGCTCATCTCTAGTACTCATCCTTAGTAGGTGACATGATAGCTCTACTGTAGGTCATGACCAGTGACAGGTTAAGATA
This sequence comes from Anomaloglossus baeobatrachus, assembly GCF_048569485.1. Taxonomy (NCBI): domain Eukaryota; kingdom Metazoa; phylum Chordata; class Amphibia; order Anura; family Aromobatidae; genus Anomaloglossus; species Anomaloglossus baeobatrachus. The sequence goes on along the minus strand of NC_134361.1, from coordinate 70,192,362 downwards.
GTGTTGTCTAGAAACAAGCACATAACAAAATCAATTTAAACATTGAAAGGAGAACTCAAGGATTGCGCAATTTCAAGACTGGCCGGTTGTGAAAGCATACAACACAATCGCCTAATGTACAAGAGTGCCAGAGAGAAGAGAAGGTACAGGGAAGCATGAAACAGGACACATGTTAGTAAAATTGGGAAATTATTTTGC